>NW_005054309.1:4926069-4939759 GCF_000277835.1 Geospiza fortis | reverse complement strand
ATTTGAGAAAGGGATGACATCGATTCAGTTTGCAGTCTCCTGAATGTTAGGCAAATAAGGGAATTGTATTTTAAACTTAGTAATATTCTTATCAAAATTAAAAGCTTGAGAAATGTCTTAGTTGAGCCTATTAATGAATGCATGTGATGTATTTTAAAAGAGTTCTATTTGGTCTGCATTTTTCCCTGGAAACCTTGTGAGAGGGAGTTAAAACATGTTTGAGCTGCAAGTTCAGCTGAAAAGTATATTAAGCCTTGCTTGTGTTCCAAAAGCAAAGATGTAATTTCAGTGCCACATTCTGGCATTACTTAGGCCAGTGATGATCATGAGTCTTGTTCCCTTAAATAAATGCTGTTGTAAGCAAATGCTTTGTGTAACTGAGAGCAGACTGACCACTGTAGCCTGAACACTGAATTTCCTAAGATTTTTTTATTGCAATGCTTGCATCTTGTCTGCCTGAGTTCATGTCAGAGTATAGAAGATTATGTGCCTATTGATGAATTCTTTTGTTTTACTGCTAAGTGAGACTGACTTATCCCTAAAGTTTTCAAGGAAAAGATTGACTGCTTTAAGTGACTATGGAAATTAAATCAGATCAGATATTGTTTCTGCCAGTAGAAAGAAAGTGAAGGTAAATAGTGTTTTTCTGTTCTTTGTAGAAGCGAGTCATCTGGTCAACAAGCAGAATTTAAACTGAAACTACTTGGTACAGACACTGCCTGATGTGTGAAGTATATTCTAAGGTATTCTAAGACCATGTTTGTTGGCTTGTTTATTAATAAACTAAGAACTCACAGGGCAGATTATGTTTCTTGGTTCAACAAGTACCTAACCTGTTGTTGTTTCCTTTCTCTGGGATAACTGATCACATGTATTTCTGAGGTATTCCAGCAAAAATTCAGAAGATAAAAGCTTTTCCATACTCCTTTGGTTAAAATGTCACTTCTGTTGATATTTTAAGATTTTTCACTGTGCATATTCACTTGATGTTTTAGAGAGTGTACATGTGAGCAGTTAGCTTAATAGTTCTTGAAATTTAGGGGTTTGATTTCAAGGCTCTTTTTTGTGTAGAGCAGTTACCATTAAAATTTATTTATTATATTTTTAGTAGATAATAAATATATTTGTCTTTCATAATAATTTTAGATGAATTCTGCACTGATAAAACAGTTATTGAGTCTACTAAAACTGAGTGTATGAGATAGATACAATTTCTTGTCCAGATTTACCTATGTAAGGCTGTAATACACTTGAGAGGGTTTGTCCTAAGAAAACAAATAAACAAACCCAGGGAACAAAAACAGTAGAAAAGCTGACTTCTGAAAATTGCACCTTGTTTTGCATCTTTTTGATTTTTAAGTCATTTGTGAACATAGAATATCATCAGAGTGCAGCCATGGAGCAGTTTTCTTATGCTAATGAGTACCTGCCAGGAACTAGATTGAGGCATCTGAATTAATTTCATTTTCAGCTGATGTAGATGTTAGATGATATTTAAGATGATTAATGGTAGAGGATAGTGATGGTAGGAGCTACTTAGTGATGGAATTACACTAATATTTGAATCAATAGAATTTAGTCTTCTACCTCTCTGAGCCTTTTTTTTAACAATTTCTGAAGTACAAAACCACCCTAGCCATGCTTTGAATGTTGTTCACATGCTATAAATAAGAGATTCCTTAGATAAATTAAAGCCAGGTACAAGACTTGGACACATATTAATACACTAAGGTCATACTGATGGACTGACTCTGCCAGAAAAGAATATTTGGTAGCTGACAAGGAACTCTGGGGTGGGTGGTTAATAGGCTGTAATAGTGCTGCATTAAGTTCATGTAAGGAATAAAACCTCTCAGCTCAATTATAACAAGCTGAGAGTTTGGCAAAGGAGGTTGTGGGGCAGAATAATGCAAACTGTGCAAAGTAGATACTACAACATTTTGGAAGGGAAATCTTGACTTTTGCTTTCAACTAAAATTAGAGGCCCTTGTATATCACTTGTGTCATACTTGGTGTCTCTGGAGATGTTTAGGACCTAGGTTGTGTGAAGAGCTCACTTGTTAACTCCACCTGATACTGCACATGCTTTAGCCAGAGGAAAAGACTGTCCTTTATAATAACAGCTGTTGAGCCCAACCAAGTGCTGGTTAGTAATGAGTTGTTATAGATTTAGAAAAAGATTAAATGACTGCTTGTGTTGGAGCATCAGGATGCTGTAGTGCGATTTGGTGTTAGAACTTGTGAAACCTCCTGAGTAGTTTATTTCTGTATTTTTTCTTTTAATGGAATATTAAAAGTTTATCTTTCTCTTGTCACTTTTTCTTCAATTAGTAAAAATAGTCATAATCGTCATCTAACAAGTGAATTTGCTTGGAAACCTCGTTTTCTAGAGCAAACCATTGTCCTTGTTAAGGAGCTGTCCAGGGTGAGGGGAACAGGGAGAGCAGAAAGTGCCAGGTTCTTGTGCCACACCTGTGGCTTTCACTGGGGGTTAACTCAAATGAACCTCTGCTCCTTTGTTCATCAAGCGTTGCCTTTGAAGATAATGTGCCTGTTCTGGCAGTAGCTTATGCACTTGTTCTTCCTCATCTGGTAGGCAAAAGTAATTCATTGTTAACCCAGAAATCCAGAGAACTATCTGCAAATTAAAGCATTTGCAGTAGAAGTTTGTAAATTGGGACCAAAATTTTCCCCTTGTGCAGGGAGTCATTATGAGATAGTACACTACTGGTCCTTCAAAACAGTGATTTCTCTGGGCCAGAAATTAAGTTTCAGGGCTGTATCCCTGGAAGCATTTCTTCCAAAAATACTTAACATTAATATTAAATAAGCAGCAAAACATGATTTCCTAGTGTAATGTGGAGGCAAACATATCAAGAATAACCTTTGGATATATCAGCAGGCAAACAGTGCTGGCATTAAAGAATTAATAATGCATTTATTTCATGATCTTAGAAAGACTTTTACTGTAGTGCTCTATACAGTTGTGTTTGGGGAGTTTTTGGATGAATTTTGCAGGTTTTTTGTTTGTTTTTTTTTTAACTTGGCTCACAATATGAGATTTTTTAAAGTCTCATCTTTTAATTTATCCTTCTCCTACCTCCAAAAGTCAAGTTGTTACTTAGGATGTAATAAGCTGCATGGGAGAAGGTTGCTGACAAACAACAGTTACTGTTGATAAAGGATGATGAACAACCACAGGCTATTGTTCTAACTCGGTTGAAATTCAGGCTATAATCAAAATATGCTTTCAATAGTGATTTTTACGCCCATAATTTCAAGCCTTACCTCAAAATAGCTTTTGTAAGAGCATGCTCCTTATTCTGGATCCGTAAGTTCCTAATTCTGGAACTGCAAATTGAAAACTTTACTTTGTTTCATCCAAGAACTTGAACGGCTTGAGTTACTCCACTGAGTAGCTCAGCAGTAAAACATGATCACAATAGACAGTAATCACCTCCCTGCAAGGTTTGCTCTTCCACAGAGGTAGAACATGCCTGAGCTGTTTCTAGGTGGATAAGGTATACAATCAATAAAATCTTGCACCAGTAACACTTGTGTGATTAGCTCATTCAGTAATTCACAGAATTATAAATTCCCGGGAAGAAGCATGATTTCAGTGTAGGACCAGTTTTCACAGGTTCTGCATTTTTGTCCTAATAAAAGATGAGAAGTAGTGGTCCCTACTGCAAGCTCTCTATGGCTCACTATACTCAATAATTACTGACTTTTGCTGGTCAACTAAGACATGAAAATTACTTTAGTCTTCTTTTAGTGAAAACAGGTGACAGATTCAATCAGTCACTAGATCTCTTGAAATTAGAAACACCTCCTTTTGCACAAGAGTAAGAACAGGAAAAAATATTGTTCACTTCACTCAAATAGCATTTGCCTCTTTACACCCTTGCCATCAGCACACGATTTTCTGTCAAAATTTCTAGTTTTTTAATTTAATAAAATGCAAATGTGCATCCTGTGGAAGATGAGAAAAGTTTCTTCTAGTGCAGAAGAGTGAAGACAGGACAGCAATGAGTGTAAAATGTGTTTGTGCTGTTTGGTATGACTGTGTGAAGGGTATTTGCAGCTTGGGAAGAGTACTGATAGTAGCATTATATGGTTTAAGAAGTTTTCAAAAGAATCCAAAGTACTTTCTAATGGAAGTACACTATAGGGGCCATGGAAACGTTATCCAGGGAAACCCTTAAAAGATCCAGTTTCCTTCTCTCATAGCTATTGATTCATATTCATGAATGAAATGCTGTATTATTTCTTTAATATTCCCAGCATCTCACTGTCATATCAGATTTGTTTCTGGACAACACAGATTAGATTAAATCTAATTTTCATTAGATTTTAAGGGTCACATTTTGAGATACAAGTTATTATTCACATAGGAGTTGAATATGGGTTTATACAGAAATCAACCTGGTAAAATGTTGCTTCCAAGCCAGAGGCAGCACCTGCTGCACAACCATTTATACTCCTGTTCCCACTGATGTTTCTGTCCTCACCATTCTGGGATGGCCAAACCAGACCAGGTTCCATGGACCTCAGCCTGGGGCCTTCTCACCCTTCCCCTTCCTTTTATTATTTTAATAATAATCTTTGAAAGCCACGTCCAGGAATTTGTACTGGAGGTTTGACTGGAAATAGAAATGACAAATGATGTACAGGGCAGCTCAACCACTGGTAGGGGATGGAGTAAGGGAAAAAATGGATGATGAGTGGAGAGTAGGGGAGGCAAAAGAAGAAGTAGTGAAATAGTAGGATGAAATTTGTTTTGTTAAGATAAATATTGATGCTTACCTTTATCAGACTTTTTTAGTACTAGAATTCCTTGTTTTAAAAGAATGCACTTTTATCAAATACCCAGGTCTCGAAAATGTATTCTAGAAAAACCTGGTAGTATGGACATTTAATGCTGTAAGACAAACATATAGCAAAAGCCCCAAAGATAATTGAGTATACTAATGAAAGAGGCCAAACAAATTAATAGAATACAATTTTTCAGGATCCTAGGGTTCTTTCTTACTTGCTCTACTTGCAATCATATATTTAATTGCTAAATTTCTCCTACATATAATTAATTTAACTGCAGTCACATAAAAGGTTTGCATGATATTTGACTTCTTGGAGTGAATAAACAGATCTGTTTGAGCAAGAGGCCCTTGGTATTTCTTGGAACCTATTTTTAACCAAAGTCATTGTTTTCAGATATAGCAGATTCACATAGTATCACATCACTGTGCTTATTCTTTTCCAGCATCTGTAATTCAGTGTCTGGCATCTGCCTTTGTGGGTCCTTTAGCAATCCAGAAGTAGATTTACCTTTTTCTAGGAAGCTCTTTGACACCTGTGGAGTTGAATGGGTGGGGTAGTTGGGTTTTTTGAAGTCCATACCGTTGGGCATTATTTTACAGCCATGTACATTTGTCTGTTCTTGATTTTTTGAAAGCTGTTACTGAGTGGGCAGTTTTCACCATAATGCTTGAAAGGAATCAATAATTAAAGTCGTCATTTACCAGATAAAGTGGGGTTTTTAAAATTTATTTTTAGGAATGAATTTTTCCTGCTATCAGAAAAAACTGATTAGAGTCTTTAAAAATGAAAGGTTTACAAATGGTTGTATTTTAGAAGACTAAAACTTATAGGCACATGAAAATTAAAACCAGAATATATTCCTTCTACTCTTAGCAAAAATTCTGTATAACTGGTGAGTATCAGTACAAAATAGAAATTTAATAGTTATGCATTCAGTGTAGTAGCATTCCTTCTTTATGCTGTTGTTGAATTAATAATATAATGGCCAACATTATAGGGGTGAATCTACATGATATGTGGTACTAGGAGGAAAAACAGAATTATTTTAGGTTGGTTTTCATGTGATCGATTTGGGGTTTTGATGTTTGGGGTTTTTTTCCCCTGCATACATTGAAGCAGACTATTCAGTAATAACAATGAAATACTAAAAAGTAAGTAAGAGTAATTTTAATTTATTTCTATGCCTTTTATTATTTACTTAATATTCCATGGTATATTGTGGGACTTCTGTGTTAGTGCTATCATATAGAGATGTTTTGTTTGTCAGCTGGGGATGTTTATAAGGCTATTTTTAAAAGAATCTTTTTAGAGGGTTAAACTTAGAGCTAATTGTGTGTACAATGTAGTGATCTGGCTCCCCCTAGTGTGGTGAAAAATCCCCCAAAGATTCAATCAAGTATTTAATGAATTAATAAAACTGGAAAATGTATTTTTGTAAGACATATAAAAAACAAACTTGCTCCATTGGAAAAACATCACTACAGTTTTTGGAAATTAACAAAAAAAATCTTTTTTGTCTGAGTAATTTTTACAGCTGTTTTTTGAGTGAAATGAAGTATGTCATGTTTATAAAATAAATTTTTCAGAAATTTGTTGGTAGGAAATAAAGATTCTGATACATTTCTTCAAGCACTAGAATGTGTTACTGAATTCTGGAAATGACTGCGAATTTGCCAACTTCCTGTCCTCTTGGGAGAAGATTTGTGTGAAACAGAAATGTTTAGAGCAGCTCTTTCTAAAATGAAAGTGTTTGGTGAAATCCTCGTTCTTTTTGTAGCTGTTACACTCTATGCATCTAATGAAATCATAAACGGAAAATTATAGCTTCATTCGAGGGAATGTGAAGCCTTACTCCAACAGATGGCATCAAAACACCGGGCTGAACTCTATGATTGCTGATTGTTAATTGCTTCTGTAAAACAATCCTTTTAAACAGAGTAATGCATTTTATCATACAGATTATAGTTCTACGCATTTTGGTTTTTCAATATGTGTTAACATTTTCTCCTCCAGTGTAAGATTTAGTGTTTGCATAATTATCGGATTAAACAACAGTGACTCATTTTTTTTTTTAAGAAATGAGGACAAGATAGAGAATTATGAATCACAATTTCTGTTTATTCAGAAATGCTAAATTACTGTACAAGTATGAGCTTTTATTATGCACAAAACAAACGGAGCAGGATGCCCTGAAGTGCAAAACCAGTTACCTAGTCCAGCATTCTTCACTCAAGAAACTCCCTGTGACGCTACTGGGAGCCTTGGCTGTGCAAGGAAAGCAGAGTGCAAAAAGATACTGTACAATATCCATTAATCATTATGAAATCAATACCCCTGATTATCCATTTGCATTGTTCTTGCACCATAAGGGCTGGATGTTTTACGCCAAGCTACACGAACGGGGGAATTCTCTGAGGTGGCTTGGTTAGTCCATCAGTAATGATGTGAGGAATTACACCAGAGTTTGTTTCGTGGAGTTGTTCTCTTGTTTCTAATGTAGTCAGCCCGAGAGTGTTGCAGAGATAGCAGGCTCAGGTTTGAGGAGTCTGGAGGCTTGCACCTTCCTGGTGCTGTCTGCCCTTCAACCGGGGGAAGAGTTGTGTGATTCTGCTGGAGGATTTTATCCCAGGTGTGATCCAGGCTGGGGTGTCTGTTTGCTCACACAGGACTCTTGTGACCTCATCTGGGTGAGTGTTGCTTTTTCCCTCAGTGTAATGGAGGTAGCTAAAATGAGAAAAAATCAGGCTTGGAAAATAAATTAAGAAATAGCTGTGCATACTTTCAGGACTTGTACTCCAGACTGTCTTTTGTTGCAATATTATGTTATTATATGTTCTACAATGCCTATTATATATAGAATGTGTAATTATATTAATGTCATAACTATATTGTAATCAGCATGCAGCTGGATGCTAAATGGAATATCAGGCCTGCAATAACGTGCCATTAATTGGCCTTCTTGACAACCTGTGACAAAAAGGGGCGTGTGATGATTGTGTCCTGCAATCTGCTTTAGCTCAGGGGATCAAGAGGGGCTGTGGCAGAAAGAAACACTCTTACGTCAAAGTGCTACTGGGTTGTTTCTGTTTTGGGTGCAATAGAAGTGAAAAATTTTTCCTCTTCTACAGTGAAGTTGTCCATGGGCAGCAAATTCGTGATCTAATGGTTCTAGAAAGGTGGGAAAATGCAAATCTGTCCATTGACCTTCATCCTTTGCTAGCACATCATAAAGATCTTTGCACAAACCCATAAATGGACAAAAGGCAATTCCTGTGGAGTTTTATTATCTTTAGCTTATTTAAAAGTGTTTGTGACATCAGGAAATACCTGACTGCATAAATTAGTAAATAGAAATTGGCCTATTGGTAGCAGTCTACAGATAATTTGTCTGAACAGTTTAGGGACCACCTGGTATGGAGTGCTGAGTGACATGGGTGTGCCAGGGATATGGCTCAACCAACTCCTCCTTCCTTCCCGAGGTTACTCCTGAAATGGCACAGGAAATTGAAGCCCCTTGAGGAGTGAATAAGCTGGAAGCAATAAGTTTGTCTAGACCAATTTAGGAAGTCCTTTATCTGTTCCTGGAGTATGTTTGAGTACTCTACAAAAGCTTTTTCCATAATACTAGAATAGAACAATAAAAAATAGGGAATTCTTCAATGCACTCTTGTGGTAAAATACATCTGTATTTGACCATAAGACAGTGGGTAAACTGAGGCAAGGGTTAATGACTCGGTTCTCGAGAGGGTTTAATTCCTGCATCTTTCATTGAAATGGGATTGCTAAGTAACAAAAGTGCAAAATGTAGCTATATGGATATGAGAATACAGCAGTCTCTAGTCTGAGTCTTGTGCTTTTATATTAGTGCCATAATTCATTTCTCTAAGAATTTTACTTACAAACCTTTCAGTCTACCATGTAATGCAGCATAAATCCTTGTAAAGGATTTGCAGCTTTCCAGGTAGTGTGGAATGGGCCACAATCAGCTTCATGCCAATGAAGGAGACTGGATTAGCCAGTGCAACAGTCCATTATGGAAGCTGTTGTTTTTGGAGTTGGCTGGTGCATCAAAAAGAATGTGCATGGAGTTAAATGTCTGAATCTTTTATAAGAAATCTGGTGTTTGAAAGGTTGAAGAATGAGTAGATACTAAGCATTTTCTAAGCATAAACTGTAGTGAAAGACTTAAGGGTTTTGCAGTCAAAACTAAAAATTGTGGGAAATAAAAACAAATCCAAATTAATCTGCATTCTGTTTTCACAATCTAAAGATGAAAAACAATTTACTTTTTCAGGCATGGAACCTGTTGTCGATTGACACTGACTGTGTTTATATATTGCATATATATTCATTTGTAGGGCCATCTGTTGTCATATCCATAGTACCTGTGTGTACTGATCTGGTGGACACTTAGTTAAGCTGATGTTGGCTGAATTGTCAAAATTTAGAAAAAATATTTTAAAAATCCAACCCCACAAAGAAATTAATGACTTGCCCCTGGTGTTACTTACGCTGGTAAAAGAGATGATAGCACAAGTGAAGGCTCTTTTATATTTTTTACACTTTTTTAAGCAAATTAATTATTTCATATGTAAAATCACAAAACTGTCATATTAAACAAGGTGTTACTAAATAATTTTGGATGCTCATTCAAAGTGGAATAATCTATTAGCATTGCAGAAAGGATTCATAATTAACAAGGCTGTAGAGGTAGGCCTGCCTGCTGGGCTGTAAGGAATTGTGGAAATAGGCTGTTCCACTGATTGTCATGAAAAGTGATTTTCCCTAGAAATACAGTATAAAATCAGAACTGTGGAAAATATGTATTGAAACTAGATAATATTTATAAAAGGAGTGAGATTTATTTCTTTTACTGACTTTGATTAATTCAGAGCAGGTCTTTTCTGTACATCATGTTCCTATGTTATGTTCTATGCATTATGCACTGACAGTTTAAATCTGTCTTCAGTCTGGTGAGACTTCTCTAATTTAGGATCTTCAGTAAAATCTGTTTAATTTTTGCTTTTGATGAAGCTGAGATCACTGAGAAATTGGAAGAGGGCAGAGCAGAGGCTGAGAATTGGTGTGTGGGGACCCAGAGAAGCTCCTTTTTCCTTCACTGAAGTCCTTGTGCACTTCATGATGTGGCCAAGAGGAGTGGTCTTCTCTTAGGAAATTAAAGACCAACATTTTTTTGTTATTATTAATACTCCTAACAATAATGACAGCAACTATATTCTACACTGTTTTTATTCGGGAGGTCTTCAGTGTTAGAAAGGGCTACGTTTCATTATAAAATTATTTTTAAGTTACTTTTTTTTGTCTCTAATCTTTAGGGATTTGGGGGTTTCTTTTGTTTATATTTAAAAAGCTGCCTTAATGAGATTGTTTTATAGCATAATTTTCAGCTTTTCTTAAACAGCATTAGCTAGACTATTCTTTTCCAATTTCCTATCTGTTAATGCAGCTTTTTTTTTTCTTTTACCAAATTTTAACAGGACTCCATAGCACTGTTATTAGGATGTCACACACACACACAAAAAAAACGCCAGTGATGTTTTGAGCGTGGATTTTTCATTGTGTTTATTTTTAAATACATTTCATGAGGCTCCCTGGACAGAATCAAATAAATGAATCCTGCAAACATCTTCATTATGGTGTAGCCAGAAAAGAAAGGAAGCTGAATTAGGGCTGTATTCTTAGCATAGTTCATAATAAGCGTTATCTTTATGACAAGCTTAAAGAACATAAATTGCTGAATTCCTAACAAAAAGCATTTGAAACAATTGGCTAATTAGGAAGGGGGGGAGAAAGAGCAATATTTGTTTTCCTTTGCAGTCTGGATAAATAACGCTTAACATGAATACATAACTTATTTTGAATGATCTGTTGTGTCAGTATCTGGCACGTCTTTTTCAGTGACAACAATTAAGGATACGTGTAAATGGAAATGCAGACTATCTGTCATTGTCCATTTCCTGGTAGTGAAGCATGCAGTCTGCCTCCCAGCAAGATCATTTTGCCAGGATGTGAGTGAGCTGGTCACAAAATGCATAGTTGATTATCTCATTGAAACACACTAATCCTGGAAAAGCTACCCACTGTAGAAGACCCATTGTTTGTAATAGGTCAGTTGTTACATGGCTTTCAAACCTGACTTTGGATATACAGTTTATATATTTACTTACTGAAGCAAAATGATATGTCACAATGAAATCCAAACTTGAGAGAAGAAGATATATTAATCAGAATATTGCTGGAAAAGAAAGGAAAATACACTCTCTCCAGAAAGAGGAGCTGAGGCAGCCACAAACACACATCATTTGGCTCGGTACAGGAACAACTGAAATTATATGGCCCAGACTATAGAAGAAATCAGACTGGCTGACCTTAACAATGTCTTTGAATATTTAATTGAAGAGAGAATTCAGCCCAGAATTCATTTGAAGAACATGAATAAACATCTGTTATATAGTAATAATAGAATTAGATAGTAGAGAAAATATCAGAATTCTGTATTTCTTAAACCGAAAAAGCAGTGTTAGAAATTCAGCAGTTTCCTCAGTGCTGCTCTGCTGGCAACAAAGTAAAGGTTTCTGGTGGAATATTAAAAGCAATATGCCCATAATGTCTGCTATAATTTTTCTATCATAGTTTCAAAAAAACCTGCATAAACCAAATAGTTTCAAAATTAATTGTAAATTAAAACTTTGTTTTCCATGTAGCTGTTAGTGCATAAATGTGGAGGAAAAAGTCTTTTTCAATTTTAAATGAAAAAATATCAGATATAAGTTAGAGAATACTGGAAGTAGCTGTTAAAATTTGGGTTCACTTTGAAGTTGTTTTGTATTATCCTTCCAGTACTTTCCAATTTGTAGTAGTTCTCTTTCAAGGATTCTTGAAAATTGTAACTGTTTCCTAACTAAATATTTATTATGTATTCTCATAATTTGAGTTTGTGGCGACTAGAGGATAGTCACACATACCTTTCTGAATAATATAAAAATATAAAAAGTGTTAGATTATGTGAAAAATATATAGAGGGATGAAGGGAAGAAACATGGCAAAGTAAGTTTTGTAGAGTTCAAACAATAGTCTTTAAATTTACATATTTTCACATAGCAAAAATCAGAAATCTGTGGGTTTTTCCTGTTGTTCATGAAGCTCCAGTAATCCTCACAGGGAGAAGCCAGCTTGTCCTCATGGTGTGCAACTTCTCTGAGGAGTTAATAACAAACCTAAACCTGACCAGGGAGCTTCAGTCCCAAATGGCCTCACTCACACATCTCGTGAGCTTTCTCTGGAGGCTCTTCCTCTGGGGCTGTCTTGCACCTTTGCCCAAGATCCTTTCCCCTCATGGTTTTTTCCAGCTGGCTGTGCTGTGCTATGCCAGCAGCATCTGAAGTGCTGCCTAAATTCCACGTGGCCACACCTTACACAAACCAATGCAACTTTCTAAGGTCTAAAATTAAAGCAAAGCTTATCCTTATCAACACATATGAAGTCAAGGCCCTTCACAGAGATTGGGATTAGACAATGGCTGCTCTGTAGGAGAACATGTGGTTTTTTACTGGCGCTTTTAAATATTTTGAAACAGTAAGAAATGTGCAATACACTCCCTGAATATCCTGCCTGTCCTCAGCCCCCAGCCTGCTGTCTGGCCTGAATGGCACCTGTCCCCGTGATGGGAAAAGGTCATTGTCCAGGTCACCTCACCTGGATGTAACTGTTGGACACAGCTCTGAAGAGGGGCTGGAGATCCCAGCTTCAGGCTCATAAAAGGGTGCCTCCACTGCCTGGCTTGTTTATGGATGCTCTGTTTTGAATAAGAACAGACTGATAAACATGCTTATTACTACCACAGCATCTTCTTTCTTGGGGTCTCTCCACGCTTTGTAAATTCAAATGAATAATCTTCACATAATAAATAACAAGGTAAGAAGCTGATTCCAGATGTCGTGATGTGACCCTCTTAGGAAACAGTAGCTTGGTTTACTGTTGTGTTGTGATGCTGCCTCCCCACATCTCCGTGTCCTTTGACACTTGTGGGCTAAACTCAGATTTGAAAGCAGTGTAGCAGTATAAAATACATGTATTCCTGGAAGTTTTGTGAAAGTTGTTGGCAGAGCAAATAAGTTCAAACTGGTTTAAAATCTGGGCAGATTGCAAGCTTTCACAGCCTTTTTGGGCAGTAAGTGGCCAGCCAGTGGACATGGTCAGCTTTCTAGCTCTAGCCATGGCACATGCTCTTTTCTGCCTCCTGGGAATGCCCTTCAAGAGTCTGAGGGAGCTTGGACTGCCATAATGGAAGCCATCAATAACCAAAATAAAAAATGAAATCTTAAGGAAAAATAATTAGTTTCTCCATGTGCAAGGAAACTACATAAATTACAGTGTATGTGCTGAATACAACAAAATACCTGCTCTTTCTAGGAAAGCTGATATTCTACTATGTACTTCCAGTGTAATTGATAATGCCACTTTTTTACATGCTGAAGTTTTAATCAATGTAAATTAAAAATTTCTAGTTAAAATCCATTTTTCAATAACCCAATTTTCAACAGGGATTAAAAAGGAAGATACTTATTATTGTAGTAAAATCTTTCTCCCTAAAGTGCCCCTAAAGAGTAAGATACTATCTTGTGAATAGGAAACATTTTTCTTCAGAATGTTTTCAGAGTAACAATTTTTAAAGAAAAATGATGTTTTCATTTTTGCAGTTTCATACTATGTCTTCATGTTGCTTCACATTTTTAAATCGGTTTTTTCATAAAATTACCAATAAAAAAAAAGAAACCACATATTGCTGCTCTTGCTCTCATGATAGAGACCATGAAGGCGTTATTAGGTTGACCTGGGAAGTCAGCAG
>NW_005054309.1:4876142-4925986 GCF_000277835.1 Geospiza fortis | reverse complement strand
CAGGAAATATATGGAAAGTAGAGAAGTACCTTGTTAATGCTGTTGCAGTAATGAGAGGGGTTCAAGCTGTAAAGCTCACATATGGATTTTCACAGAAGGACACGGGTCTGACTTTGCTTGGAACTGGATGCATCCTATGTGTTCTCAAGGCATGTGCATTTAGTATGATTTCAACTTCTTGGTGTTGTAGTGGTTTGATTAGAGTGGAATTAAGCTGAACATCCCTGGTGATGTATATGATGAAATCTTTTCAAAAAGAAAATTCTTTGGAAGGGAATTATGGCTGTTATTGAGAAATAGCATTTAGAACTGGTTAATCCACATCTCCCAATCCATCACGATTTTTAAGGAAGACCTTTCATTATCTTCTCATGAGTTATATAAATAAATTTTGGGGATGTGTGAGGCTGTCTTTTAGATGATCTTAGCATTATTTAATTTGTCTGGAAAATTTAAATGAAAACTGAACCAACATATTGAAAAACAGGTTTAAAACTAAAAATTTAAAGCTTGCATAGAGTGCAAAGGATAGGACTAAAGGTGAAGAGAACTTGAGGCTGTAAAATCAAGCAGCTTGAATTCTGGTAATTATTTATGGTATCACATATGGGAAAGTCCTACTGAACTTGATAGAAAAGTAAAAAGTAATTAGTTTTGAAAAAAAGCTAATTATAGGCAAACATTCAAGGCTTATCATACTTTATAGATACAGGATCATTTTAAGTCAATTTGTAATCATGACAAGATTTTTATGTGACCTGTTCTTTTCAAATTGAAGTACAGGAAGTCAGTAATGCTGTGATATAGCAAGAGTTTTGTTTTGTACAAAATGACAAAAAGAAACAGAAGACTCTTTTTAATAATCCATATAGATTTGAATGTAAAATTATATTTTATTAGTTCATGCCTAATTTTCTCATTCTTAATGGTAACTACAAGTGCTTCAGAAAAGAGACCTCCCAGCAGCTATAGGTACTTTATTTTCTGTGACCAGAGAAAAGATGATTTCTGCGGAAGCTGGATTAGGCCAGCAGAATGTGCTGGCAGGTATTTTTTGCTTCAGGTTGGAAGTTTGTTACATAACAAGCAATTCCTGTGTTTGAACAGTCTCAGCAGTAATTTCTGTGTTCCTCACCCAGTTGTTCTTCATATGGAGTTACAGTAGTAACTTTAGATAATGTCACATGCTGTGTAAATGCAACAAAATATTACTGTACAAGCAAAGGCTCATAAGCATAAGAACTGTGACAGTAACAGCTACTCTTTGCTAATAGAAAAGATTGTGGGTTTGCAGATTTCCCCTAGAGCAGAAGCATTCTGAGTTCCCTGCATTGTTATTATGCAGTATGATGCTTTTTCCAGTCAACTTTGTGATTAAAGATGTCAAAAACTATGTGTGGAGAAGCAGGCTATTTTTAAAAGGTGAGCTGATTCCTATTTTCTGATTATGGAATGTCTACTGGCTCTAAAATGTATCTGGACAGACCTGCAAAACCCAAATTAGCTAAAGGAGAATGGAAATAATACTGATTTCTGGAGAAGACCCTTCTCACCCCCCAGTTTGTCACATAGTTCTTTAGGATCTTAGAGTCATACAGTCATTTAGGTTGCAAAAGCCTCTGGTAAAATAACTCCTTCATGAAGGTTATTCTTAGTATGAAATTATTTCCAGCAAAAAAACTTTCTGGCCAGCTGTCAGCACAAAACTGTTTCAGAACAAGTATTAGAGCTCTCCAAAATTTTCTGCATTTTTCTCTGTCATCTGTGTAATAGTCACTTACAGTTAGTTGAGGGGTGTTGTAGAAGCAGTTCTTATCTCTTTAATTGATATCAAGTTCAGTTCACAAATTAGCGAAAATAGAATTCATTTTCATAAATTGCTATTTGAAATAAACACAGCTAAACAAATTTATATGTTTTATAGTCTTGTAGGAAAAGAAACAGAACCAAATTCACATCCAAGATCCTAAAGCCTTTATGCTGATAGTTTCAGTGATGTTCAGTCTTCATGACTTTGCGGCCAATGTATTAGTTGGATCCTAAAGATCAGGAGCAAATTTGTCAAGGCAAAAGTTCTGCAGATTTTTCTCTCCTGGAGCAGAAGTTTCTGATTGGGCATTGATTCACAGTACCTATAGCCCTGGTACTAGGCTGCAATGCTCTGCGGCAGGAATTAATCTCTGGAATGTCTGAATGCAAGATCTGTATCTGAAGAAATGTTCCGATTTGTTTGTTGGGTTTTTTTCCTTCTTTGCTGTGTGAAGCATGTTATTGATAGAATGACAATCCTGCATCTGCTTCTGGGAATTGTTAGGGCTAAACCAGAGTGTGTGTTTGGGGCCACGTTGTTGTACAGTAGCTTTTATGGGAGATCAATGAGGCTAAAAGCTATTCCTATGAGAAACATTATCTACTTTGCTGCTTATGCTGGGTATGAGACACCAGCTTGTTCTGGCTGCAGCAGCACCAGTAAATGCTTTCTGGCTGTCTGCTGCTTGAACATCTGGTCTAACCTGTGAATTACAGTGCTTGGCCAAGCTCTGTGTTATCTAACTCCTGGGGCACTAATTCCCTGTGTGTCTCCCGAGGAAGATGATGTATTTCATGAGACCAGGGGCAGTGGCGGTAGATCACTGCAGTAATGAGAAAAGGCAGGTCAGTGAGCAGTGCTTTTCCAGCTACTCTGAAGCAACAGGAACTGTGTGATGCAGTCCATGCACATTGACTGAAGCCATGAAAACTTAAATTGGAAGCAAAGGATTGGCAGTTATGCCGTTGAATTTGCAATATGTTTCTTGTTCTTCTAAATACTACTATTGCTCTTAACTGTACACTGAGAGCATGGTAACTGTATGCTGCCTTTTGTAATTGGCGGGGTTTACTGATAGCCTGAAAAGAGAACAGAATTTTTTTTTTTAATTCTAACCTATTTTATCAGAAAGCTGCTTTTGAAAGATTCATGAGGCTTGGTGGCTTCTTCAGAAGGGTTTGAGATAATGCAGGATGTACCAATATCATAAGTAGAAGGCTCATATATGACGTCAACTAACTAATAACAGCTCAGATCTGAATATAAATTAATTGTGTTTAGAGCATGGGTAAATATAAGATAGAAATTCTATTGCACTCTGCTGATGAAGGAGAGGAAAAAATACAGATATGCTGAGGTAAAAAGAAAGGGGATACTGAGACTTGCTTGGGGCTTCCTCCAGTTCCCCAAAGGATCCTAAAAGCCTTTCACAGAGGTGGGACCCACCATGCACAAAGGTACATGGGAAAGCTGGGGAAGAGACTTAATGTGCTCATGCCAGCTGTCTGCCACCCTGAGCTTGTCTGACAGTAGCTGTACAGACAAAAAAGAGAATACTGGTACATTTTATGGCAGTAATGATCTTGCAATGGCATTGATAGTGAATGTTCCAGCAATGTGCTGTAAATCCAGCATTTCTGGTGTTCAGACTCATGTTCCAGGTCAAAGTTCTCATGAGCCTGATTTCACTGTTATTTGGCATTAAATTTCTTTCACATTTATTTTTTTCTACATAATTAAATAGTTGGGTATGTATTCTGTAAATTAAGAAATCCGTCAAATCTGTGGGTGCCTGCATCTGTATCAGTGTGTGTATATCACAGAATGTTTAATGGTCTATAATTGAATCTAAGTAGTAAGAGACTTTTTAAAAATATTGCCTAGTGTTTCTATACTAATGGGATAAATGTCATATTTTAACTATTGCTCTGTATCAAATCTATTATGCACAGTATTCAATAATTCCCCAAATCTTGATTTACCCAATTGAAAGTGACCCTGGGCATAAATTCTAAGCAGAGGAAGGCTCTGATTCCTTGATCTTTGGCACTCTTTTGTTGAAACAGAACATGGTGTCTTAAATCAGCAGAATAATTTAGGAATGGTGGATACTGAAACAACTAATTTTTCTTTCCTGTAATCTGCATAGACTTCAAAATGCCTACAAAGCACAAAGTGCCAGTTCATATAATTTGTTGGCAAGGATAAAAAGAAGAAAGGAAATGATTTCCTAAGCGTGTGAATCAGCCCAGCTTTAACAGATATTTTTCTGTCATGTGCAGCCTGAGGGCTTATGCCTATCTGAGCTTTATTTGACAATTACCACTTGCCAGCATAATTAAATGATAATTTATAAATACTGAGAGAGCATTATGGGGAAGAGCAAATAGGTGCTTATCAGGACATTGAATAAACTTGATCTGCCTCACTGGCAATTTTCATCTCTTATCTAGGTTGTTAACTGGTCTCCTTTTTTTTTTCCTCCCTGTTTTGTTTTGTTTAGGCTTGATAGTTTCTAGATTGATTGTATCTACCTGCCTATATTTCTTTTTTTTTTTTTTTAATTCCTGGCATTATTTTTTCTCCTACTGCTTTTGCCATCAATATTTTGTAAAATAGCAAATAGTAAAGTGCACGTCATGAGTATGTGTGCTAGTGTGAGAATGAAAAGAAAATCTGCATAATACATATTTTTTAGAGTTTTCACGATGTTCCTGATGTAAATCTCCTGCTGTTGTGTATTTATTTGTGCATGTGTAATGACTTTTGAGTAAGAGGAGGGCTCTAATATTGCACTCAGTGGTGGATGATAGTCAATCGTGGGAAAAGCTTCTCCATGACCCTTCTTAGATAAAAATAAAACTAAATAGGCATCACCAAAATTCTGTCACTCTCTTACTGGATATAAAAAAAAAACATACCAAGCAAAAATTTCTAAAGCTTCAAGGTCTTTTGTGCCATCAATGTTTCATTTTGAGGTCCTTGAGCCATTATGAGGAGTGGTGCCATTTCACACAGAACTGTGCTGGAATATGGATAAAAACACAGATTGGTGCTGGGCAATCTAGATAAGGAAGTGCAAGAAAAATCCTGTATTTGAATGGAAACAAATCAGTTGAATGGCAAAAAATTGAATTTCCACGCCTTTTGAAAAGCATGTACATGGAAGAGAAGGGGGTGGGGAAAAGCAAGACACATTAGGGGGTCACCAACAGATTGAGTTTTTGAGCCATCATGAAATTATTTAATTTCAGGAACTTCTGATTGGAGTTGCAATCATTTGAGTGAACAGTTAAGCCACCCTTGTACCAGAGAATGAAAAAATAAAGGGCTTCTCTGTTTAAGGTTGTCAATTTCTTAAATTATTCAGCATTTACTGCTTATAAATAGTAATTATTTGCTTTTTCCCCTCCAGAGCTGAAAATTATCTTTCATATTCAAATATTTAAATATACTGTGTTGTAGTTGGGGCACAAAAATTCCTAATGTCAGAGCAGATTTTTGTACAAGGAATAATTTGAAAGTGGGGGATTAGTTTCCACCTTTTGAAACACAGTGCTTTCCGTAATCTTCAAACATTATTTAGGATAATGGAAGCCATCATCCTGGTTCTCAAATGTTAGCACTTCCATTAGAATTTGCTGCTACCTCTTATTTTTTTATATTAAAATACAAGGCTTAAAAGGTATTATCTTACTAAAGGAGGGCAATTGTAGAGATGATTTGATTGAATAAAGGAAGAAGCTGTACAGGCCTTTTAAGATCAAGGATGTATTGATGGAAAGCTATCATTAGAGACAATTAATGTTCTCCAAGGGAAGAAATTGATTATGGACAGAGATGGACCCTAAGGAGCAGATATGTCTTAATGCTCCAGGGCCTTAAGGATTATGCATTCCATTCACAGCATCTGTATTTTAACCCTTTATGAGGGCTGGACTAGGAGCTAACACTTAAGAAAACTCTCAGAGCTTAATAAGGTGAGTCTGTGTGTTTGGTGCCTGGCTGACACAGGCTATTCCTTTAAGCTTTTTTATTTTTGATTTTTTTTTTTTTTTTTGCAGGTATCATTTTTGTCTAATAGAGTGTCAGACTTCATATATGCAGTATGTAGGTTTGGATTATTTTTAAGCTGGAGGAACAGAGTCCTGGTGTAGAAGGAAGCCAGCCTTGAAGTAAAAATTTTCAACATTACAGTGCTATGGGAAATGTATTCTGTGAGCAAGAAGACTTTTTACTGTCTGAGAGTCACTCTTAACAAGATTTTTTTTTAATAATTCCTTAAAAAATTTTATTTAAATTGTATTCCAGTATGGACTTGAGTTAGAGTTCTAAGTCTGGACTAAGTATTGCCATTCTGAGTCTGAGGAAAAATACTGATAAAGCAGCCCCAGAACTGTTGCTCTGCATTGCACAGCCAATTCACAGATGGGCTGTTTTATCATGTTGGTTTTCTTTGGCTTACTTCTCAATGAAGGCAAATATTTGGCATATTTGCTCACGTTTGTTGTTTAACTGGCTAAAATAGGAATGCCTAGAACTGAGCAGCACAATATTTTCCCAGCACCTCTGAAAGCTCAGCCCAACTGCGACATATTGCAGCAGTGCTGTGCCAAAATGATTCTTGCTACATCTTCTCCTTACCAGGGCTGGGGGCATTTGTGATTCCCTTCCTGGAGCAGGCAGGTTCCTGCCTGTGCTGCTCCACACTGCAGCAGAGCCATGGGGAGAGGAAGTGAACAGCGGTTTGGGTTTGCTTCAATGCTGCAAACTCATTGGCCTTCCCTTCAGTTTGGTTTTGGTTTTTTTTTTTTTTTGTTATCCCCAAATAAGGAAGTCTAATCTTATCATAAGGTTGAAATTCTGCAGAGAAAGCAAGGAAATGCTTTTTACATCTTGATGTTTCAAACTTGGTTAGAACTAAAGTAGCATGGCAGATACCTCTTGCATCATATTTGTAACACAGGCTGAGAAATTACTTTTTTCTATAGCACTGATTTTTTTATAATATGTTTTGGTGTGTAGTACTTTGATCACTCATAAAATACTATTACTTGCTCTTAGTATACTCCATCACATCTTTTTTTTGATATGCAGTTAATCAAGCTTACTTTTTAGAGAGATTTCTAATTGATTTTATGATATAACTTTATTTCAGCTGACCAAAGTAATTCTGGTATATTGTACTGGACATGTATATAACAAAATTACTTGATAAATTTTACTAAAACACACCTTTTTTTTCCCCTGAAAATATATGTATAGTTTGTTAGTGTGCTGCCCTGAGGAGCAGTGTATAGGTTTCACTGAATAATGGTGTGAGGCCTTAAACAGCCAAAAATAATGATACTATAATTAATAGGGCAAATCCTACTTTTATTCAGATAAATAGGTGAGTTCTATTGTATGACAGAATGTATAGGAACCACTCCTTTGGAGACCAAGTGTATCATGCTTGGCAGGACTAAGGAGATAAAAATAAGAGACAGAAATAAACAAAAAGAGAGCTCAGAAATACAAGGAGGAGGAGACCTGGGGGGAAAGGGTGATTCTAGAGAGAAACAAAGCTTATTCTGCATGCTGATATTTTCAAAAATTGTTTGATATCATATTTAAATAACTACTATTTGGAAGATAGAATCCTTTCTCTCTCCCTTCCACCCCCATGCTTTTCTTTCTATGCATCATTAGGGAAATACCCAAATCACGAGACAAAATGAGGATGTAAGTGAATGTTAAATACATTGGGCAGAATCAGCTTTCACCTGTTTTGTTTTATTTTTTCTTCCCCAAGCTGTGAGCCCTCTTTAATTACAAGGTTAAAAAAAAATCCCACACATTTAAGACTGGTAACATATGTTGTTGTCAGCATGCATTTAGCACCTGCAGAAATGAACATGGGAAATGTGACAGCCCATAGGTAGAACACCCACTGCGCTGACTGGGGAGACTGTCAACAAATTTTACTTTGTTAATTTTTTCTTATTTTCAAAAAAATCCAAGGAAAAAAGCTTAATAGCACAGGTGTTCTGAGCACCATAGGAGGATGTAATGGGGAAGAGGCAGTAACCCTTTTTAATGAAAGCCTTTGCCCACACTAATACGACTGAAAAACGTTGCCTTTTTTGTTACAAATTAAAATCACAAGGCCAAATCCTACAATGATTTATTAGTAAATTTTTCAGGAGTGTTGCCACTGTGGCCCTGCTTATATTCCTGTTTCCTTCTGCATATCTTTCCTCTTTCAAACCCTTTTTTCCTCTTTGTTTCTATTTCTCATTTTAATATTCTTGCACAATCCAAGCACGTTATCAAGATTACCCAGTGAGGAGGCACTGGGGTGAGGCTTTGTGGGATCGGGTCCCTGGTGATTATGATCCTATTGCTTCTCCAGAGAAGTGCAGCTCCTGCAAGGGACACGGATGTTCCTCCTGTGTGGATTTGCCAGCAGGTGTTGCTGTGTAACTTGTCACCCACCCTGCTCAGATGGTGAAAGCTCATTCTCCCAAGCTATGATACCAGCTGTCCTGTAACCTCCTGGACTATTCTTCCAATAAAGTCCCCAAATATAAACCATAGATGCACCATGTGTTGGAGAAAAATTGTAGGCTTGTCGAACTTTAATTTTTAGTTTATCCACAGAACAGTGATATCTTTATTCAGGCTAAAATTGAAAATGGTTTTGCTGGAGGGGAAGCAAGAAAAAGAATTGTTGAAATAATGTTGGACAGTTTTAATGATATTTCTACTGATAATTGGTTTTATAAGTATTACAGCGGCATTCAGAGATTCTGGTCTCTCCACTGATTTGATGCCCTTTCTATCAGGTTGTCTAATTCTGGATAGGGAACAAGGATCTCCAGTCCAAATGCTTGCAGTTAATGCAATCTTGCACCAAGTCAAATGGACACACCTTTTCTTAGAAGTACTGGGGTGAAATTGATGGTATCAAAAAATTCTCTTTGAAAATACCTTCAATTGCACAATTGCTGTGCAAACAACCGTGTAACCTATGGGATCTACCTAAGCTTTGTGTCAGTGGGACCATCTGCTTCTGAAAGGTCTCGGAAGCAGCTGGAGTCTCCTCAGGGTCTCACATGAAGGAAGCTCTGAGCTGTGTCACAGAGCTGTGTGGTGCCTGGACCAGGCATGTACCTGGCACGAGGAAGGTGATGAAGGTGATGCTGTGACCTCCGGGATGGAAGCTGAGATGCCAGCAGCTGATGGGAATGTGCTGTCTCTGATACAAACCCAGCTGGACTGGAGTGAGGAAGTCTCTTGGTGTTTCATTTGATGAGTTGTCCAACTGTTCTGTGCAAGCTCTAGATGAGGGAGAGAACTTTTGTCAGCTTTTCTCTTTTCTCTTTCTCAGACCAGTTCTTCATCTTTATTTCCAAGTGCATATTCTGCTTAAAGAAGTTAGTTGCTTTGGAGAATGACCTCTGCTAGAGAGATAAATTGGACTTTTTTTTCTTCCTGTGTTACCAGTATATATTGTAGTGTAATGTACCAAAATCAGGACAAAAGAGCAGTTTGGCAACTCTGATGGGCTCTTCTAGAAGAAAAGTAGAGACTTAAAAATTTGAATTAAACTTACAGTGCTGAAAAAACACTGCAGTAGTGAATCCATAAAAGCTGTGTGTTGGCTATTGGTGTTGAGCTAAGTTAATATTTTGGGTAATACAAAGCTAATGTACAAGGCATTACTTTAAAGAGAAACTCGAGCAAGTTGGTAGAAGCTTTTTGCTGTGGTGTTAACTGTGACTCCAGTCTGACTCATACCTATTCAGGAAGCGCAGAAAACGTTACTAATGAATATGGAATACATAAGGTCATATTTCATATATTCAAAATAGTCTGTGAGTGCACAGAGTGTTTTGCTGCCATGGAAGTAGACAGGATGGCTGAAGCTACCCCAGGGACAGCAGCACTCCCCAAGCCAGAGCTGTGACAGCTTCAACTCTATAAAAGAGGAAAATACAGCAGTCTACCACAAGCAGTGGAAAACGTAACAAACTAAAACCTGTCACTGCCCTCGGGAGCAGCTGTGGGGTGTGGAGCTGCAGCCCAGAGGAACCAGGGGCTGTGTTTGGGGGAGGCTGGTGCGCCCTCGCCCCAGGAAAGGCGCGGTTGGCACCTGGGAGCCGAGGTCAGGCAGAGCTTGCCGGGCTCCCAGAGGGGCTATCAGTGTAACGAGGAGCTGTTTGCAGTAATCGGTGGCAGCGTTGACAGAATGTTCCCAACCATCTGCTCGAGGGGATGGCGTTAACTCTATCAAATCCTCGTGTTTTAAGAACGCTGATCTCCGGACCCAGGAGGATTGGTGACAGGGAGTTCTTGCCAGGCCTGCATTAGGCTGCCTTCATCTCATCACCAAATACACTAATGCCCCCTAGACAAGATGCTAAATATGTGTGAAATTAGAGAAGCAGAATTATGGAATGGAGGAATAAAACACAGAAATTTTCCTTCTTTCCTACTTTCTGTTGCTGTTTTTTTTAGTTAAAATATCTATGTTTTCTTCATCACACAAACGTAATTTTGAAAAAATTTATCATCATTCACTATAGAGACAAAGAGAACACTGTGCTTTACCTCTCCTGATAAAGTGACTGAAATATATATACAGGCCTTTTAGTAACTCTGTTGCATCTCTGAGCTTAGGAGAAGTTGCTGGATTTGGGAAAACAATCTCATTTTTAGCAAATGCTGAGCTGGTTAGCTGCTTCACACAGAATATGCTAATAGTTTTAACAGCACGTTAAGGAAGAGCTGATATTTTGCCCTGAGTGTTAAGGGCACAGAACATTACCTTGAAAATGAAAGAAATGAATTAGCGCAAGGTGTCAGGAGATATGCAAAGTATTTTAATCATTATAGAGAAGGGATCTTGCATACAGGGTTACTCCCAAGGATTAGGGTTAGGCTAGTGATACTCGCATGCCTTGACTTCTTGTGTTGCCAGTGAGGAGGGGGTGAGAGGCTCCTCCAGGACATCTCTAGAAAAGCACAACTTCTTCCTTTGCCCACAGCAAGTGTGTGTAGGAGATCAGCCTTTGTGAATACATTCCTCCTCTTCTGCACGTGAGTCATCCCCCTGACATCTCTTGAAGTATTCCTGTCATCTTTGTAGTATTGGGAGGCACAGACTGTGTTTGGTTTACACGGCAAGCATGGGGATGGGGTGCAGCCTCTGGGGGCACAGGTCAGGAGCTGCCCCCAGCTCCAGCTGGGGAGCAAACCTTGCACATCAAAATGGACTCATGGCAGGTCAGGATCTATTTGGGGTACTGGGGGTGCCTCAGTGCAAACACACGTAAGAACGGGTAACAAACTGCCCAAGAGCTGAGAGGGGAGGAGCACAGACAGCTGAGGTTAACTCAGGTATGTAACATATTTCTGAACATGCTGGGTCAAAATATGGTCCTGCCCCACCCCATCCAGCATCGTGTGCCCACTGGCACTTGGCAGCATATGGGTAGAGAATGTATGACACAGGTGAGGTATATGTGGCCTTTTCCATGATATTCACCTTGGAGTAACAAGGGGTTCAAGCACCATATCCAGACTGTTGTATATAATAGCAAACACCTCTCAGGATTGCATCAAGTCACTTTTCCCTTTTGAAAATCAGATCTTATTTGAGGAGATCAGTTGTATGATTTGATTAGTTAGACTGATAACACACATTCTTTGTGTGTTCCCAAGCTGCTGCTTGATATTTTCATAAAAAGCGCATTTGCTTTTTTGTGTTGTGAGAAACAGTGACTAATAGAACCCTCCTCCCCAGGGTTCATGACCATACTGATCTCAGCGAGGTCAAAATGTTCCAGACAGAAGGTGCTTTATATGTTGGTTCATCTGTTCTCCACCATGTGAAGCGTGGTCAAGCCATGGGTGCATGTTAGCTTCACGTGGCAGCAGAATTATATTCTTTCATGTTCATTTGCTAGTGATTACTAATATTATTTGCCTTTTTGCTGGTAGGTGAGCTTTGAATTGAAACCCAGAGTACAATTCAGTAATTTCATGTTTCAGTTTTTTGGAGCTCTTGGTTGAACTCTGTCATTCTAGAAACTCGCTATGCATCACTTTAGTAGTTTCTTTAAAATTCCTTCTTCCAATACTATTTCTGACTTTAAGGAGGAAAGCAGCTAATACTGGTGTTGGTATTGTCTTAACAGACATGCCTTCCAGAGGCAGTAGTTTCTCATTTTTTATAGGCTCTGACTACTGGCAAACAGTGTTCTCATTTTTGTTTGTTTTTCTGAGACTGTAACAGTTTGATTCATAGGTTTCTCCAGTAGTGATAAAATTAGAAATTTTAAATGGCTACTGATTTAAGTTCTGAAAATATTTTGGGTAATTTAAAAACTATTTTAGCTTCATTTTCTTTAATTTTCTAAGATTTTGCCCTAAGTTATAACTCTATCGCAGCTTCAGAATTTCAGGTTTGAAGGTGAACAGCCCAAGTACCAGTAAACGTCCAAATTCACATAGTGATGATGTGAGGGAGAAGATTCACAATTTGTTTCAAGTGCTCATTGGGTGCCACAATGCCTTTATAGTTATTTGGCATCTTGAAAGCTATCTTAGCAACTCTGAGCACTGTGGGACATTTCAGAGTACCGTACACAAAAAAAAGAGAGAGCAATATGCAAAATTAATAAATAACTAAAATTTTCTCCTTGACCCCACTGTAGGTAAATTTGGGTTCCTTTGGGGTTTAAGTCTCTGAGACTTGTCAGTTCCATTTGTTATTATGACCTGATATAGATCTAAGAAAATATTGGTGTTCTTTTTTCCCATTCTTGTGAGAGTGGTTCATCTAAAACATTCAATCATTACTGGAGGATGTGGGGTGTATGTAGCGGGTCTTTCATCCTCTTAGAGACAAGGATAGGGGAGGTGCTGACACCTAGAAAAAAAAATAGGTGAACTTGTGGGTTGTACTATCTGAATTCAGTGATACTGATGTGCTAAACATCTCTTGTGGCGTGCAAATTGTCATTCCAGCATGTTGCGATCAAGTATGTCAGAATAAGACTTGTTATTATCTTTGAACATGTTTTTTTCTCCTGATCTGAAAAAAAAAACCCAATAGTGACAACTAGGAAATTCAATGTAATTTATTTTGTTGGGCTTTTTTTATTTGGGAGAAGACATTAAAAGGGAGGGAGATTTTTGTGTGTTTTAGTGAGGGAAGTGCTTGAGGGCTTTTGCTTGTCCCTTTAGTGCATCTCATCTCCTGCCCTTGGAGATTGTTTTTTCAGCTGCTTCAATGAGCACACACATTGTATTTCATCTCCTGTGACTGCTTCACTGAGCTCCCTCAGTGTGCCTCTTGTGTTCATCTTCCATCCTGCTCTTCCCACCCCTTCAGCTCACTAACGTACAGAGGAAGGGCTCCTCACAGCTATGAATGACACTTCTTCAGTGAAATATTTAATATTTGCACTTGTTAATTATCATTTCACTTTGCTTTTATATTAAAGGTAAATGTAGGTGTTTTTCTACTGTCCAGTTGAGCACCCTACCGATTCAGCTTATATTTCTCTCTCTCCTCACCTCTGTGAGAAAATTAGGAAAACTTAAAATTAGAAATACTTGGACTGGAGGCTATCTTTTTAGATTTAGCTATCTTTTCCAAAAATTTTTTATGGAAATACATAAAATGAAAAGAGCAATTACATGCACAGCATGTCAGGTAACTACTATTACGGATGTAGACAGCTGAGACAGTACTTGAAAGAATTCTGGTAGTAAATGGTGTTCAGAAATGTAAGTAATCATCTTTTGCTGTTTTGTTTTACTATGCTAAATATTGTCTGGTACAGTAAAATGCATACCAGTTAACAGTTCTGATTACATATTGGTGAATACTTGAATTACTTTTCAATTAATATTTGCTTTGACTTTATTTCTATACTTTTCATGTTAACAAATCAATTTTTGCCCAATTCCTTGAAAAAATATGGAATTAAATTTTTTAAAGAATTAGATGTGTAGATGAAAACTCTAGATGTTCACACTGAAAACTTATTTGTGGGGGGAACAAGGACAAACTGACCATCAAAATCACATATTGTTCAAATTTTAGACATAGAAAACAGAATAAAAGTTTCTCTATGAAAATTGTGTTTTAGCAGAGTAAGAAGACATCAAAACATTAAAGGAATTGATCACTTGGTTTTGTTTTTTAGTATGATACAAATGTAGTGGTTTTAATCTGACTCAAATATGTTTGAAGAAGTTACTCACTGAAGTCGTGAATTAAAAATACGGTCTTAGTTACCTTATAAATTTACATGTATTTTGTATTTTAATGATGTGAAATATTAAACTTGAGGCCCTTTTTGCTTTGTCATCTTAATTCCTGTAGTTTTTCAAATTTGTAGTGAAAATATGCAAATAATTTTACTGTATAAAGATCCTGCTTTCATATCCCCTTCCATTTGATATTCCTAAATTCTCATTTGTTTTAAAGTGCTGTTTGTGAAAAGAATTCGACAAATCTAAAATTCCCCCCCTAGATTTTAGGGCCTTAAGTTAAACCTTAAATACCCACTAGATTAACCAAGATAAATGTTGATGTCCCTTGTGAAATGTGTTGAATTTAGTTCTGATTCTGTTGATAATTGGATATTGGGCAACACCGTGGTGGGAACAGAGAACCAAAATGATTAATAGCACAAGTCCCTCAGGGTTTGGATAATATTGGTCACAGTAAAAATTGTCACTCTTTCAAAGTATGTTCAAGTTTTAAGTACTCTAGAACTATTGTGTGACAGCTTCCTATTTGTATGTTATTTTATAAGACTTATTTATATTTTCAGTACAAGGAGACCTGTATTGGGAAGATTTTTAGATAGGTGTGATTTCTTTGAATTGGTTGCAATGATGATTTTGAGAAGCAGATTATTTATAGAGCCAACACATTGACACACTATCAACCATTTAAAAAAAAGACTAATAAGGTTAATTGTCATATGAACCCTCCTCTGTAGTCTGAAATCTGTAGGCTTTGATTGTTTCTCTGGGGGAAACTCTGCCCAGATGGCATTTTCCTCAAGGCCCTGACCCACAAGAGGCCTGTGGAGATGGAGAACAAGGTGCATCTCCACAGACTAATTAATTTACTATTATAGCACCTGTTCCAGAATAGATAGGGCTGGAAAGGAAAACAGTCCCTGGGCACAGTGGTAGGCTCACTGGTAAATGGATTTGAGCTGATTATATTAAGCTGATGCTTTGATCATCTAAAGGCGTTAAAATGGAAATATGTTTTTGCTGGCTGTTGGCCTCCATGTGAGTGCAGTTTGTATTATAAGTGAGCAGTAAGGAAAAAGCTGGTTTGGACTCAAACAAAAATCTTTTTTAAAGTGCACTTCCCTACCTTTCAAATTCAGGAATATTAACACACAGAAGCATTGTGAGCATTTCCTTAGATATTTCAGTATTTGTTCATATTCCAAGTTATCAGTACGAAACCCTAGAATCCCACCCATTTTCTGTCATCCATAGGGTGTCAGTACATATTCTTACCCCTGATTAAAACATGTTTGGGATCTTCTAGGAGTTGAATTATATTTGTGGGAAATAGAAGTAGCCTCTTCAGTAAAATCTTGGCAAACTGTGCAATTGAATTTTGATCAAATGGTAACAGGCAATGGCAAATCCTTGTGTAAACATTTCTGGGTAGTAAGTGGATTTACAATGTGTTAATCTGTACTCACTTTCACTTTATTGCCATTTGGATTCCCAGAAGGATTAGCTGTAATTTTATTGGCCCTATGAGGCTATATTGCCATTTCCCTTTTCAAATCAACTCGGTGATTTTTTTCATTTTATTTATTTAACAAGCATGGATCCTATAAGCTGTAGGGTAAAATTAATTGACCCTTGCCATTATAAGGTTAAAAGTGTGTGTAATTAAGGTTCTGTTAAATAATACATTCCTTAAAGCAGCAGCAAATTCGTAACAAGCTACATCAAAACTAACCATCATCTATAGTATGAATGCACAAGGCAAAAGCCCTTCCAAATTACAGAAATATTTCCAAATGCACACATTATTTTTAAAAACAAATTTACGAAATGATTGTGTAATCAGTAAATTTATCTATGTTATCATAAAAATGATAACATTTTCAAGCAATCCAATGGCTAAGGAGCAGTACATAAATAGGATTCTAGATTCTTGTGGGATTTCTTTTAACAGCAATGTGGCATTCCAATCCCTCATGGAGCAATAAAATTCAGTGCAACTTTTGGTGTGTAACTCCTTTAAGAAAAATTGTTTCCTCAGACAGTTGACATTGTTTGTAACACATAGCAGAAAGAAAGTGGAGAATCATAACACAGTAGATGGATTTAGAATGAAGGATAGTTTACAGTGAGATTTTTCTCAAGCAAGATTAAAGCTATTTCCCATATGGTTTCATTTTGCAATACTTTTTTGCACCTTTGAGCATCAAGGTACAGAAAGAGAGAAAAATATAGTAGCTTCAAATAGGGATATAAAAATGCCTAATTGCTGTGCAAAGAAGGCATCTGTTAAATTTGAAGATTGATTTCTGAGTTAAAAGTGCTCCCAAAGATCAACAAAAGACAACAAAATTGCTTCCCTTACCTGTTGATGTAATTAGCTCTCTACAGATGGAACCCTAGCAAATGCATGGATTTGTAAATTCATCACTTTTGACTAACCTAAAACCTCCCTAAAACTTTGTTCCATTCTTTTTCTCTTCCCTCCTTCCTTGATTTTTACATCTTCTTTTAAAATACATTCCATTTCCTCAGAAAAAAGCATCTCTTCTCCATCTGTTTCATCAGATACTCTAAAAAAGGGGGAAATTTGATCCATACTTACTTTCTCTTTGCTTCAGAGGGCTTCCAAACCCCATTCCACTTCAGTTTTTGGCATGTGGTTTCTGCTGTTGGCTATTGCCTCATTTCTTCTTTTTGCTGATCAGCAGAGTCTTCTGAGCAGCTCCTCACTGGGAATGTGTAACATTTGTACTACTCTTTTGGGCTCCTAAAAATAGCAGGCGATTAAGTTGCTTTTTTAAAACCCAGAAGTAGGCTCTTGAGATCATCAATCATCCAAAGAAACATGGAGGTTTTATCAGATACATGAAGCTTGGAATAAGCCACTTGAGAGACTGCCAGAACATTAAACCACAGAAAACTAGAAATAGGCACAAACTCCAGACTAGAGGCTTTCCTCTGTTACGATGAAAATTATTCACAGAAAAATTGAAGTTTCTCTTTCCACAAAGAGAAGGAATTTTTTAATCTGAAGTCTGCATAGCTACAAGTATACCTAGAAAAAAACAGTTTAGGAAAGGGGAAAAAAAATGAAGAGAATGCCCGAGGCAAAATGACTGTAAAAGACTTGGCAAATAAAGAAACATCTGGTGAATGCAAGGCATCTGTTTGTAGGCTGGGTTTTTGCAAGCCACATATTAACTGCTACAGTTGTGAAATCAGCAGGTATTAGGTTGTTAGTGCTCTTTTTTTCTTTCTTAATTTCTGCTTCTGCCATTTGATTAAAACAAGTGACAAGTGACTGAGAGCAGAGATTTCCAGTGGATTGTTCTGAAGGTGCTGAAGCAAAATGTCAGTTAAATTTACTCACAACTTTCTGTGATGTTCACAGCTTTTGGTTCCATTATGTATGAAGCAAGAAAGTACTTTCAAAACCATCCAATAATATTCATAAATAACATTTTTCATTTCATATGGTGTGATGCAGCCTTAGTACAGATGAAGCAATTTTTCTGAAAATGGTGAGGAGCTAGGAAGCTGGGCAGGTGGAATATATTCATCTATCAGGATTTTTTTAAAGAAACCTGGCTGTTATTTGTTTTAGTTACATGTACACTGAGCAAGAATAATGCAGATGAACAGCATTTGTAGCCATTGCCTCTCTCCACGAGTAAACTTAGTGCCTGTTTGTTCGTTTATTAAAGTGGGTGATTCTCAGTCATGTCAGCCATAAGCAGAGATGGGAGTATTTTAATATTCAAATTGATCAATACAAGACTTAGTTATTTTCTGAAGAGTACAAGGCCAAGCTTTTTTTGATCGCAGTATTTAAAATTTACAGTGGTTATTTCAGATTGATATTTGGAGGGTTGTTTGCAGCTTCCTATTAAGATAAATGTACTGATTAGCAAACTTTGTTAAAAATGGGTTGATATTCATCCCTTCTATCACACACGTAGTTTAAAATGTGCAACAATTTCTGGCATTTTTGGTTTGTTTTTTTCCTCTACCAGATGAGTAGTAGTATGACAAGGTACTGTAACTGGTGTTACTCTGGTTTGATGTTTCACGCAATTACCATAATTTCGGCTGATTAAAAGCACTACTCAAACTTTTTTAAAAGCAGGAATTTTATTGTTTTATTTTATTTTTTTAAATATGAACTTGATGGTGTAGAAGGGCCAGCTTATTTGAAGACGGGGATTTGTGGTCAGAAACAGACATGGTCACCAAGCAAAGGCAGTGTGGATTGCCAGCCCAACAATTAAATTTCCTTAACAGAACGAAAATATCCATCTATTGTCTAAAGTTCAGTTTGCTGACTGGCAATGTGGATTGCTACCAAGTGAATTAAGACTAAATTTGCCCATAATAGCTTTGGGTACCATTGTGAAAAGCTGAAAAATCATGGGAAAGCTACTTAGAAATATGTTTCTATCAGTATTAGAATGGAAGAAAGGAGCTAGACAAGCAGGGGTGTAACATACCTGTCTGCAACAATGCAGGAAAACTAACCAGACTGTCCTGAGGAGCGGGTGAATATGGGAGAAGTTTCACACTCCCATTCACACTGATGGCCCAGAAAGCAAGCTGCATTATCTGGGTGTAGGTGTACACAGATATAGCACCTGTGAAATGCTACCACTAATAAATTCAGTTGTTAAGCAGGAGTAAATTGTTGGAGTCTCTCCAGTTCTGCTTAATGAGAATTGCATAAAAGTTTATTTCATTCCCTGAAACAGAGAGAACCAAGACAGCTGAGTTTTGTACAGTTCTATTAATCATATGGTGAAACATAAAATATCTTCTAAGGAGTATGAGCTAAGGGAATTACATTAATCTTCTGAACTGGAGCTATAGAGGCTTAGGAAGCTTAAATCAAGGGCATCCAAATTTTGCCCAACTGAGGGCTGTGTTGGCATCTTGTCTGGAGCTTGAGGGTTGAATCTCATTGATTATTGCCGAGCTCCTCTTTAACACAGAGCTGCAGCTCATGCAGATAAGCTCAGAATTGGAGAGTAAAACATTCCTGGTACCTGCACCAGTGTTTGGGGAGGGGGGTGTGTTATATTATAATAATTATGAATCCAATGGAAAGCACTGCTTCTCTTTGTTTCACCCCTCAGTAGTCTTCTTGTTCATGGATTTCAGGACAAGCTAGTTTGAAATGTAAAATTCCAACTGGTTTCTTTCTGTTTAGTGTGTCAACAACAGTAATAGTCTCTGTATACAAAAATGAGGTGATCTGACCTAACCTGTGTCTGTCACTTCACTTACTGAGCCCACTTCATATTGTGAAGATCTGGTTCCTTCTTGTCAACTCTGACAATACATAAAGTATCATATAAAAAGTAACCAATAACAAATTAACAGAAAAAATTGCTTTAATTTTAGACATTGCATACAGGTTTTTTTCCTTTTTTCCCTTCTTGGTGGCCACCTGTAACAGTAATATACAAGCTCATCTTGCAGTTGCAGGATACTGGTGCTGATACTGAACTTTGCTCCGGAACTTCTGTATTGAACCTGAAAGTTCACAAAGAAATATTAATTTAAACAGAAGTGTAATTTTCTTCATGGTTCTTTTAACGAGAAGGTTTTTTCCTGCTGTTCCACATTCATCTACGGAGGGCTGTAAAGCCACCCTTTGAACAGTGTCCTAAAGTGTTCCATATTCAAATCAGAATAGCTAGAGTAGCAGATTCAGACTCTAGGACAACAGGAAGAGGATTTCTATTTCCCATCTCTCATATCATTATCTCTATCATCAATTATAAAAAAAACTTGTCAAGGTTAGGGGTCATTTTCTGTCTACAAAGCTTTAAGAACTTCTGGTAATTTGTTTGGTTTCATGCACACATTTCATTTGTGGTGCTTATACCAGCGCACACCATGTCTCAGGTTACACCTGTTGAACACATTAGTGAATAATTTTCATTTATTTAGAGCAGCAGTTCAGATTTTCAGGGTTCCAGGAACAATTCTATTGCAGATAATTACCAAGCATAGTCTGGTCAAATATTGAAACATGGGTATATGGGCGTTTGATGAAGTTATCACTCTGCCTCTTGAATTTGTTATTGGTTATTTTCAGTGATAAACCTGAAGTGTTTTACCTTTTATGTGAAATGAAAATATATATTTACAATAAATATACTACTGAAGCTTAGAATCTAAATAGATGGGTATTCACTGGAGTGTTCCCATGGACAATAAGTTTTTATTTCTACAAGATTTTCCTCTTTCATTTAGGTAGGTGTAAAGACAGGGAGGTGCATATCAAACAGCCATGTAAGATAAAGGGATGATTTGAACAGAGGGGTTGGAAAACATAGATTTTATTTCAAATAGAAGTAGCTTTATGTGCAGGTGGATTGCAGAAGGGTTCCCTCTTCTGAAGCCCATCTGGGAAGTTAGTTTAGCTCTATTGATGTTTGAGACTCTTTCTTTCATCACAACCACATGCCAAGACAATAAGTAATTGAACTGCATGTTTTGCCTCTTTAAAAAGGTGTAATCTCCTTCTGAAGTGTGGAGAGATGTTTTGCAGGATTTTTCTCATTTATCTCTCCCTGCACCATGCAGGCGGGGTTTCGAGCCTAGGCTGCAGAATCTCTTTACCATCACTTTGATGAACACCTGCTTCTGATGTACAAACGTGTATCTGCTGAGATGCAAAATTGAAATAATTTTAACAGTATAAGAATAATTAGGAATCTTTTTTAAAGGTCCACCTGTTCAAAATACTGGTTTGTTTATTTCTACATTGCATAACGTAAGCAGAAGTTTAGCAATTATGATTTTGAAGGCATTGTTTTTCTGTGTTTTAACCTAAAAATGAAATCATTTGTAATTACAAAGAAATCACAAGTTAGATTCCAATTTTTATGTTCTCTGAAAGCTTTTAAAAGAATAAATACTATATTTTACAATGACATGTCTTTTCCATTTTTCAAAATTTAGAAAGTGAAAACAGATACAAGTGTAACTTTTTTTACTTTTTTTGAGCTATAGCCATTTAATTTACAAAATCAGCAAGCATCTCTTTCATAAATATTACTCATAAAACAAGTGAATAGTATAGAGTTTTGGAATTATTTGATGCTGTGCATGGTCTACCTTAAAAACAGAAAAAATAACTGGAAACTTTAAACCTATTAGATTTTAAATATGGGTCATTCATTAATTAACCTATTGCTTAGAATGTAAATAATTGTATTTTGATAATGAATGGATCAGAAATTCTAATAATTTGTTTCTGATTTACTATATTGCTTATTAAGGAAAAATTGAAGAAGTCTTAAAAATTCAAATTTTAAATTTAAAAAATATTCATACGTAAATGTAAAAATACACCCCTTAGTTCTTAAGCTAGGTCACCTTATTATAGACTTGTATCTCTTCATCAGTGGGAGACATTTTGAAGTTAAAGACTGTCATGAGTGATTTATTAGCATTAAGATGGAGTGAATATTTACAATTACAGTGTAGTTCCTAAAGTCAGTTACCTGTTGATATACCTTAATTTAATTTCAAAGTGGGAACTGAAGTACATCTAAAGTAGAGAAGCAACAATTTTTCACTAAATACCACCCCTTTTAAAATACACCAAGTAAACAAAATGTGATAAATGAAAAGAAGAGGGCAAATCTCTAATATTTAGGTTTATTCTCACTGGTACTGGTTCTAATTCATTGAACTTATTGGAGAGCAACATTCACAGACAAGTGGGGACTAGTTGTTGATTCTTAAATAAATTCTATATCTTTCATATTTTAGTGAAATTATCTGACTCAGCTGAAGAAATTTTCCACTAATTTCTACTCCTACCTCAAATCCTTTCACTGCTGTTGATTTCATATAACCCTTTTCAGAAGGTTATTCCATTCCTTAGCAGAACAATGGAATAAAACTCACTCTTAACTCTAATGAAGCCTGTAAATGATAGTTAAGAATTCAGGGTTTGCAAGTTGCTTTTGTGGCACCTTGCTTTCATCTCCTTCAAGCTTGCAAAACTTCAGCTATTTAAGAAATATTGCTCAACTGATTTCTGCTCACAGCTAAAATATTTTATGGTTTATTTGAAAGTTGAAATAAAAAATCTTTTGGGACATTTTGTAGAGGAAGGAAATAAACACAAAAAAGTTTTTGACTTTTTTCTGTATGAAGAGAAATACAATATCAAGGATTGTTTTTGTTTCAGTTGTAAAGGAGGAGCCTGAAGCACAATCACCTGTGAATGGACCCTTTGGCTTAATTTGGGGAAATAATTTTTTTTCCATATTTAAATCATAAATATTAGTGAGTTTTGTATTCTAAGATTTTTGTAGAGCGTTATTAAGGACTTAGAAATTTAAAACAAAATTCCCCTCATGTGAAGCACTAAACCCTTTCTTATTTTGACACGTATTTTTCACCCATGTGTCCTTCAGTCTCATCACTAATTTTTTTCCTAAAAATGTCTGGGTATGAAAAGTTATTTATGTCAAATTAATGAGCCATAAACTGACTGCACTCTGAGTCACACCTGGCACGTTTGTCACTCAGGGTGCCACAGCAAGCTGAGAGTTCCAGGACCAGAGTGAATGTGTGCCAATGGCAAAGGCTACTGAGAGACTGGATGGACATGGAGGCTGGAATAGGACCTTTGCCTGATGTAAAGAAAATTTATTGTGTCCATTGCCATACCTTGAACCCCTTCTATTTGTTTACTTTGCCACAAGAGCTTTAAAATAAGAAATATAGTACAGGCATTGCCCTGAAAGGAGAAGTACCAAACTGAGAGTTAAAATTGAAAAAAGGGCAGCAGTTTCAGTGAAATTTAGATATTTTTTGATGAATTTGTTATTTATTATTAAATTATTGTTTTTTGATTTATCTATTTCACAGAGGTATTTGCTCATTAAAAAGATTGAAGCATTTTAAAAATTAATATTAAAATATTTATTATTTTTTATTTGAAATTACTACATTATCTCAACTTTGATTAAACACAGTTTAGGAATCTCAGATTTGAAGCAAAATGTATGATATTCAATAAAATATTAACATTTCATTTTTCATAATAATGTAAAAATAGTGAAAAAAAGAAAGCTGGAAAATAAGTTATTTGTCTAGCTCATAAAATGAGTATTGAAGAGAGGATGAAAATTACTGAACTTCTGAAAACAAATTTGGATATACTTATAATGTTCTACAGAAACATGGAGAAAAGCAAGAGATTTTTTTAAAAATATGTCTGTATTCCTTGGATCATACTATTCTACATGTTTTTAGCTTTGATTTTAGAGAGAATTTGTGGTTTTTTCCCCGTGGCAGTGATACAGATGTCACAGTGCAGACAGACACCCTGTCATGTTGAATTTAGTCTTGCGGAAAGGTGTCCCCAGACAAACAATAACAGCAGCAGAAGTGGGACTGCCATGTTCCTACATCACCTCCTCCACAATGAGCACTTCACAGTCTACTTGCAGCCATTTACAGTCAAACCTAATTAAACACAAGCACGTTTTTCTTCCTGCTAAAAGCAAACAACCCATGTATAATGGTTATATTGTTAACTTTAATAAAAAGCTACAAACTGTGAAGGATGAGATTCCAACAGCAAGGTTAAGTCACTGATGTATGTACACAGAGTTTTGGATTCAGTGTGTTGTTTAACAGTTCAGTTAGAAAATAGGAAAAAATATTTGCTTTCTTGTTGTTTTGCCTTTTTTTTTTTTTTTTTTTGCTCCTTTCTCCATCATTTTCCTATTTTTATACCCAGGTGATGCCATGAATGATATGTTCTTTCCTTAGAAAACCCAACTTACTGGTTAAAACTCAGTATATGTGTGCATCATAACATGTATGAGTATAAAGAAGTTAGTGGGAAGAAATTGATTGAACATTAAAACGTATTGAAACATTGAATTTTTTTTCCTGAACATATGAAGAGAAATTTTAGAAAACTTGGAAGTGATGCATAACTTCAAACAGTTGAGGGGGATAGGAGGGGAGTGTTAAACACATGCAGTTTAAAAATTTGTGTAGTAAGGGCAAGATGTAAACACAAAGCAAACTTGATCGTGAATAGTGAGGAGACTTTGATTTGGTGCCTATCAATCATTTGTTGCTTGTGTGAGGCTGCATGAAATAAATACCTGGATGAAGATGAGGTTTTAACTGAGCACAAGTCTCACTCAGCAGGGTTAAAATGCTAAGTGAACATTGCCTGGTTGTTTTTAAGGCCTTCCCTTCCATAATATGTTCTGTACATTCTCTCCACTTAGTTCTGCTCATTAAGCAGCATCATTTATTCTACTGGGTGTTCAGTCTAGGATGGCTTTTGCTTCCTTCTGGTTTTTTTCCCAGATTGCTGAAAAGCAACTCATATATTGATGCATGGAGAGATGCCAATTCAGGCTTGTTTTAGGTGTAGAAGTATCTCTCTTTGCTGTGGTTCTGTGTGAAGAATTTCCCACAATACTTTTCTCATGAAAGATTTATGAAAATCATTAAAATAAGGGAGTATTTACATCTAACAAACATTTCCTTTCTTACTTCCAGACCACTTTCAGTTTGGAACAAAGATTGACTAGTGAAAGCAATATTCATTTAAGTGAGCCTTTACATGTATTTTGCTGTACACAATGTCCTCTTTAACTTTTTACATGAAGGTAATGGAAATTCACTTTTTTTAACATTTCTAAACCTCTGAATAACATCACCATCCCATTTTGTTTCTAGTTCAAGCAGAATGTGCCAGCCCCCAATCACGTGTGTTATTCCAGGTGTACAAGTTAGTGATTCCTCTAAACAGCAGAATGACTGCCTGTATTTCTGTCTTCCTTTTCTCTAACCCTGCCACCCTGATTGTCTCATCATCACACACACCTAAAAAATAGACACTAATTTACCAAACCAGGTAATCTTCACTTTCTAACCCGTAAGAAAAATGCAAGTCCCAGCTTCACTAACACTTTCTGTTAGGCTGTAGTCTCTCTAAATAGATGTTTTTGGGACAGTGGTGAGAAGTGTCAGGGTGAGCAGAAAGCTCACAATGGCTACTGAAAGCTAAAACTTTGTAATCAGGAACCTGAAACTTGTTACAAGAATTATTAGTATTTTTATTATATCAGTGTCTGAAGCTCTAGCTATTAGTCCAGACCCTTTTTATTATAATGGACAAATACAGAATAAAAAGATAGACCCTGACCTGAAGAACTTATAGTCAAAGTAGAATCATGAACAGAAAGAGAATGAGGGTGTCAAAAGTCTTTCATTAGAGTGATTGAGGAAAATGATGCATTTGGGGAGGTGTCAAAGGGGAGGCATTAAGAGATATTAGAGACACCAGTTGGAGTTAGAAGAATGGTTTAAAGTAGGGAGAAAAAGGCAACCTTGAACTTATTTCTGAGAAAAGCTTTTATAGTAAACCTTTGAGTACTGTGAAATTCAGTGGACACCAAGTCTATGCAGTTGAACTAAGGACTCTGTCTTTCAAAGGAGTCATCTGCTCATTATTCTTTGCAGAGTTGTTTTTGAGAAGGACAAGGTTTCAAAGTAAGTAAAAATTTTCTGGTTTTTTCACTAACAACAAAATATGATTATGTATTTTTATATGGAAGATCTCTATGCTTTCAGTTAGCTCAGATATTCTGTTTGGAATTTTATACGTGCTATAGGTACCTCATGCAAATGCTAGGGAATCCTGAACTGGATTTTTAGTTTTTATATTGATTCATGGAAGACCCTTGTAGTGCATCATTTATAACCCTCTGGGCTTCATTGTTTCAGTGCTTTTAATGATACTGAAGAGGTGTTCAGGTGAAAAGGGATAGATTATATCAGTGGGTGATTGGAAGGAGCCTAATTGCTTTTTTGAGTTATAAAATTCCCATCCGTCAAGAAAAAATGTGAATCTTAAAAGGAAATCTACTTGTTCATAAACCTTTAGGAAACTGTTATACTGTTAATTATCACGTTATCAAAGATGGTCATACTGTCAGTTGTCTCACAGTTTTGGTAATTGTCAGTGGCTGAATGACAGTACTTCTGACATCTGTGTCTGTCATGTGGCAGGTTGGAGGCACTTCCAGGAGGCTCTCCTGAACTTTTGTCTGCTTTTCCAAATTCTCTGAATATTCTCTTGCTGGCTCCCAGCCCTTACTTCACCTGGTTTTCTTATGCTATTCGTTTCTTGCAGTGAACAAGGCTGACAAGGGAAATAATAGGAAAAAAAATCCCTGAAAATAAAATAGAATATTTTATTTATTGTGTCCTGTTGGTGATCAGAACCTAAGTTAACAAAATATTTTGCCCAGAAGCTTTTTACAGGTCTTGTTTTTACATATACCTTTGTAAAGCTGTGTTTAACTGAGGGTTGCTTCTTTACCTGCTTCTAGCAGAAAAGAAAGATAAGGAGTATCAAAAACTAGTAATACATTTTCTTTTACTATTTTGTTGCTCAGTGGACCTTTGGCTGTCTTCCAATAGTCTTTTCTCTGGGGACTGAAAGAAGAGGTTGCAATTGGTTTTCCCTATCTGGGTTCAAGCAACCTTGTTTTATGGGTCACAGATTTGTTAATCTCAGTGTGACAGGTCAAAAGGAACAAAGAGGTGTTCAGCCTGGGACTTCAGCAGGCTACCTGTTTTAAACTTAAAAAACCCCATTAGGCAGTCTAGTAAACTTTATTTCTGCATCTATTTTAAAAAGCCATGTAGAAAAGAGTAGAAAAAGGACAGATAGTTATTATAGGTTATAAATGTTATGGGACAATACCTGGTTGATTTCTCCCTAACCTGCCCAAACAGAAAATTGGACTCTGGCCAAAGTAAAATATACTGCAGAAAATATCACATTTCTAGAAAAATTGTTTAAAAGCTATCAATTATTTTCTTCTTTCAGTTTTTCGATTAAAATTTCCTTTTTTTTTCCCAGAAGCATGAGGAAAATAATTGTCTAGTCCTGCCTACACTTGCATGTTTTTTAATAGTGGGAAAAGATGGGCAGCAGAGAGAGGCAGAATAGGACAATAGTTCATGCTGTGAAGGACAATTAGGGAGGAACCTGTGCCAGATGCATAATCAGTTACTGAGTGAGGTGAAAGGCCAGGAGAACATCTCCAGCAGAGAGGCCACCAGTGGTATGAGGGAGTCCAAAAGAAGTCCTCCTTTCACAGAGATGGGTTGCATGGCTCAAGATAATCTGTCAGAAATGCATCACAGGTGAAGATATGCCAAAGAAGTGACCTTAGGTAAAAGGAAAGAGGAAATGCAGAAAAGCACCTTAAATATTATCCCCTTTCTGCAGTGGAATGAAGAGGGGTATTCCCAGCACCTGGCAGCTCCAGGCTGCTTTGATTTTGTGAGTCAGGAGAAAGTGAGAGTAGGCTCAGCCGGACCAGTGCCTGCAAGTGCACAGAGAATAGAAGGTGGTGTGACAGACTGTTACTGACTTGATTCCACTGAATACCATCTTGTTTTGTGACCAAACCATCTGTTACTTAGGCAATGATAATGAAAGCTCTTGACTTAAGACTGAGTATTTACTAAATAAAATCTGGTTACTTGGCTCTGTACTAGCAGAAAAAATGCAATAAAGCAGGGAATTGACTTGCTTATTGATCTTATTCCTGATATAGTCACTGCAGTTTGTATGAAGCCTTAGCAGGATCAAAAAGCATTTTGTAACTGAGGCTGTAAAAAAAATTTCCAGCTATGAAAACTTGCTTGACTGAACAAGTTAAGATTATTCAGTATGTGAGTTCCTATCTGTAAGATACTGACAGGTATCTTTATTACTGGAACAGGCTAAATGTTTTCTATGAGTTGCAAGTATGAAAACTACCCAGATTTCTGGTAAATACTGTCAGAAAATAATTACACATCACATTGTGTGGTACAGTAGTTAAACTCTTCTGTTTGCTGGGATCACATTCCCAGTGATTTGAAAGATTAAATCTAATTTTTAAAACTTTCTAGAATAAAATGTGTGGAGGAAGCACTCCTGCTTTGAGATTGCAGGATGATGAGTGAACTATTTCTTCAGTTGCATTTTTTCTAAGTGCCCAGTAAAATTGTGAATTCTTCTTATTCTGATTATTTGAACACAGATAAGACAAAGCAGCCCATGGTTGGGCTGCCTTGTCTTCTGTATGTCTAACTTTTTCTTTCAAACCTCTATTGCCTGAAAATAGTAGGTCACATTACAGAGTCTATGTCTAAACATACCCAAAGCTGAAATGCAGATCAGGGACTACTTGAATTGTCATTGGGATTCCTCCTGGCTTTTTACGCATTACACACCTTGGGTAGAGCACATGGTCTATGTGTAAGTGAACTTTCTGGAATCCCAGAATAATCTGGGTTATTATACTACTGTGCTTGGAACAGTGCATCTCTGGGGGCTGCTGAGACTTAAATATTAACAGTACTGATATTTTGCAGCCTGAGTAGTTTGAGCTCATCTGGAGGTGTAAGCTGAAACAAGGTCAGAAGGATCCAAAGACGCAGTAGGATATGGCAGATTTTGGTCGCAGTGTTGTGGGAAACGATTCCAGTTTAAATAAAACAAAGCAAAACAAATCCTCTAAAGCTAGAGAAATAATCATTAACTCCTTTGTGATACTGGATTTCTTTGGTTCAGAAGATATCTTCTTCTATTTCCCTCGCCTTAGGTTTTCAACAGGGCACAAATACACATGGTACTTGCTCTGCCACCTTAAACTTTGACTGAGGGAGGCAAGGGAAATGCTTAGAGCAGAGTCATGGGGAGGGCAAGGTTTTAAATAAAAATTGCATTGCAACACAATGCAACTCTTCAGGAGTATGTATCCTGTACAATACAATCCCTGTCCCTGAAATCTTCAAGGTGACCTCCCACTTGTGCTGGAAAAAAGTCTTTGGGAGGGACCACCCGGATAGGAACTGGAGCTCTAAGTGTTGCCTTGTAGGTCTAGTAGAGTTCAGGAATGTCCCTGTTTAAATTGCTTTGTATTTTTTGTTTTAATTGTTCTCTCAGCTCTGAATGAAAAAATGAACAATAATAGAGCTGTGTGAGATTGAAATATATGAATCCATAATAATTTCCCTCGGCTTTCAAGAAAAGCTAAAGAGTAAATATCAGACAGCTCAGAATTAGTGATCTCTAAGTCTTCTGTCTCTTCTGACCCTTTTTAATTCTAGTCATACATTGTAGATGCCACATTGCTACAAAGCAGCATTTAAAGTGATCTGAGAGCTATTGTGGTGTTTTTGGGTCATCAACTTGAGAGAGCTACTTTTAGGCCAGCAATTGTTCATTCTCCCTTTCTGTCTCCTAATTTGCTTTCATTTTTTTACTTGTTATGGTGTCTTTTGTACAGTAAGTTTGCTCAAGATTTATAACTAGTTATCTTCTTCTTTGTTCTCATTATTTCAAATAAATAAAAATCTAGAACACAACACTAAAGAAAAAAAAAAAAAAACAATTCTGTTGTGAAAGTAACCCAGAAAAATTTATTTTGCTTATTCATGTTATACTAGAAATTATCATTTTAATCATATTAATGATAAATCTACTATAGTGCTTTATGGTAATTTTTGTGTGGATGCAAAAACTAAAAACAGCAGTGAACAAATTACATTTAAACATTTTCTGCAGTCACACTAAACACAGTCTTCCTGTTACTGTTTATGGCATTTTCTGAGCAAATGGACTAAAGGCAAATATGCCTGTTGAAATCTAAGCTGTCTTCTGAAAATGTGTTAGCATTGGCATCTCCTCAGTTTAAATACCGTGTATTCTGCTCTACTTTCTGCATTTCAAGAAAGTCAGATTCTCTTCCCCCCTGCCTTCAATGCAGGCTCTTTAATTTTTTTCCAATAATATTGCAGTACTCAGTACTCATTTTAAAGATAGATTTTTTTTTTCTCATAAAGAACAACATTGTGGGGTAAAAAAAACCTGCTGGATGTGATTTCAAAAAATGTCAAAATATGTCAAACGCAGAAACCACTCAAGGGTTTCATTAACTGAAGCTTTGGTGATAAGTGTCATCTTGTCAGAGACCCACCCATCTCTCCCAATACATTACCAAATGTACTAATTTCCTTGCTGAGCTTGATGTTTATTGTATAGCTGAAATTGAAAATGGTCGGTAATGGAGTGAGCTTCAATCCAAGACCAATTCTGAATCTAAATTACTTGCTTCATTCAATAGCATTGACAGAGGAGAGCTTTGTGCACCTTGTACCTAATCAACCCTTACTGTGACCCTAAATTCAGCAGTCTTCAGAGATTAATAATAAAATCCTCAGTTCAAACAAGTATTTGCCCTGAACAAGTTGCCCATTTCTTATGCTGAAAATGAAAGAATGTGACATTTTTTAAAGCTCTGCATATTGTGGACCATCACTAATTTTTGATCTTTGGCCTAAGGAGGCAAATTTATGAATAGAAATCCCATGTAGATCTGGGATTTGTGTTCTTAAAGAAAACATCTTTTTTGAAGGAATTTATTTTTTTTTTTCTATTGTAAAATAGAAGTTAAATAACATCTATTTACACATGTGAAATAAGTGCCAGAAGGTATTTTTGTCCAAACTCAAGTTTACTTCTGTGGATAAATAATTATTAAAATTAATACTTTATGAAAAGCATGTGTAACTTCATTTTAACTGTTTTATTCTTTATAAATAATTTTTAAGCTATTGTTTTACTCAGAGTCAAAAGTTTTCACAAGTTGCAGAAGCATGAAGGTTGTTGTATTTTGGACTTTGCTTTATCTCACAGATGGTGCAGGTCATGGTAGAGAGTACTTGGTTGCTAATTTGGAATCTGAATTGAGGTATTTTGAGACAAAAGGAGAAAGCTGACTCCTGGAATAACAGGAAAAAGTCCTGACCGGAAAAGGAAAACAGTGATCCAAACTGATGGGGCAGAATGAAATTTCCTTTTGTTTAGCAACATCCAATTTCGGTGCAGGAGACCATGACATGGTCTTTAGGAGCTGGAAAATGCAGGCTGCAGGCAGCCCAGGAAGCAGAGTTTTCTGCCTGCTGTAGGTGAAATTCCAGAGTATGAGGAGAGGAAGAGCCAGGTGATGCTGGAGTTACCACCCTGCTCTCCTTCAGCAGAGGGCAGGAGCGAGGTGTGCGACACAGCCGTGGGTATGATGACTCAGTAGAGGAAAAGTAGGTGAAATTTGAGAGTTTAACTGCTCCAGATGAGACCATTTGCTTGCAGCAGCTGGTGGACTTGTCAGTGAAGCTGTAGAGAAGCGCATGGTTCAGCTTGCCTTTTGCTGAATCCTATTTCCAGCAAGTGTTTCCCAGCCATGGGTTTGTTGGTGGATCTTGGCCACAATGTCCATCCTGTGGCCACAGGCCCTGCCCATCTCCTGGGAGTGGTGGGCTGAGTTATGACCCACAGTCCCAACTGCTTTGGAAATCAGAAAGAGCTGCTTGCAATGAGACCATGTGTCCTGAACCCACTGAACAATATTTAATGGATTAATAAATATAATAAAAGCAATAATAATACATTGTAGCTGAGGCTAGTTAGCATGCTTTGGATGTGTTAAAATTCTTTAACACTACAGCTGATGAGAGGGAATTTTGTAAATGTTTTGGGTAAGCAAATGTATGTGAATACAGATCCTCTAATAATCCACAGTAATTTCTGAGAAAGCATCAACTCTTGCATCATTTCTGCTCAGGCTTATGTGCATGACTAATGTGGTTATTGATTTAGGATACTAAACAGCACTTTATCCTGGATGTTTATTGGCTGAAAAAAGGGGATGTGTAATTATTATCCTCTCCTAGATTCTAATAGAAAATCATGTTCTTTCTAGAGTTGGAGGGCTGTTGGTTGAGTATTTAGTGAATTTCTTTTTGAAGAAATTATAACTAATCTACCTTATCTTGTCATGCACTGGAATCCCCTGACCTCTCAGATTTTTTTTTCTCCAGGATTATTGTTGCCTCTTTCATTTCCTTCATTCCTGTGCTCTTTTGAATATAAGAACCCATAAGCTGATGACACAGCTGAACTCATCTTGTAATAAACCTCCCACATATTTTATCCATATTTTAATCAGATATTACTTCTCTATTAATATCTTAACATGTTGCTGGCCATAACTCAAGTACCATGTGATTATTACTTGCTTACTTCGTAACAAATGACTTTATCTGGCAAACACTTCAAGGGCTTTGCTGGCCTGTGTTTGGGGGAAAGGCAGTTGGCTTTTTTCTCTTATCTAAGCCAGATATGATTTGAGGCTTAATTCAACATCTATCCAGCACTTTGAGAATTTGTAATTCCAGCTAATCTGTGTATGTGTGTTTGGACACAGATGTGCTGGGGTTTTGTTCATCTCAGCAGTGGTTGTGGGGTGAGCTCACAGCTCCAAAGTCAGCTCCTGTGGGAACCACAAATGTGGGCATGGACATAAATGTGCATCCTCTTCTTCTGTGGTACCTGGCTGAACTGAGAGTCATTACTTGTGAGCCACTCCTTTGTGCTTATTCCTTTCACTCTTGGGACAAGTTCTTTGAAGGTGTTCCCAGAAGTGAACTTTTCCCTCTATTTCAGTTTGTTTTGGAGAAAGTAATTTCTGTTTTCATCAGCTTGGAATGAGAGCACCTTTTAAACTGGGTCCAAAATATAATTTCCCATGTTACTGCATCCATTTAGCCTTTTGGATTTTTCTAGCTGTTTGATTTCAATCACTGATGATGGTTGTAGGAGAAGATGCATCTTATGAAAGCAGGATCTCTGATGGCTGCTGGGCGTGTCCATGTGAAGTCTGAGGCATGCAGAGTGCATTTCAGGTATTCTTCACACAGGTGGAGGGCTTCACAGCTGGCTGTTCCCAAAGTGCTCTGCAGTAAAGGAAAAACAGTTGCAAGATCTTTTGGGAACAATCTTCAGGACTGTTGATTCTTATACCAGTTTTACTGATAGTTGATTTTCCAACCATGATATGTTAGCAAATAGCCCAAGACTGATGAAGACAGAGCAGAATATTTTGAATTGTCTTTGTGGTACCAGGATTAATTTCTTTTCTTTGGGGACTAGCCAAAACTTCCAGTCTTTCTACTCTGTGAGTGGTCTGGCTCTAGGATTTTTGTTAGATGAATTCCTTGTCTTTCAAGCAGTTTGCAAAACTCTGACTTGGTTTTATTGATTCTCATCCCAGTGCAATTATTGATCCTCTTATGGTTGTGTGTATCCAAAGTGTTGGTGCTTATTGAGCCCTGGCTGGTATGGAGCCCAGGAAGGGTCAGATATTGCTCTACTCAGGAGTGCAGTTACTGTGCACCCTGCTCATTGGTTTAGTTCTGCTTTTTCAGCAGTTGGCAGGCTCCTTGCATGAATCTTAACATTTGCACTTCATGGTTCCAGTGCTGGAAATTCTCCAGCAATAGTCCATGAGTGTTTTATTCTGGTCAGACAAGTCTATTCCATCATAGGAGTCAAGGAATTTTGTAGCTGAGTGTACGGAATGCTTTTCTCTCTTGAAGAATTTTCCCATTATTGTGGCTTTTTTGCTAGACCTGGAGAATGAAAAAATTTTCTTCTGAAAATGATTTTCACCTCTTTCAATATTTTATTAAAAGATGCTCCTTTTTTCCCATATGGTTTCCCTGAGAGTTTTATTGAACCCAAATGTGATCTTTGATCCCAGGTGGAGATCTGCTTTTCTGTGGGAACTTAGGCTTTTTGAGGATTAGAATTTTGCCAGGAGGATAGGCCAGACCCTTAAGGATAATTCCTTTATGCACGTATTTTCCTAATAGACCAAGCCTTTACCCAGGTCTCTGAATTCTGTGTAAGACACTTGTAGGATAAATAAGCCACATACAATACTAAATCTTTCATTGAAGTGTTCTATATATCATTTTCCAGGCTATAAGATGTAGCAGTAATAGAACTAATTTTCCTGCTGTCTAACCAGCAAACCAGCACAGATTTTACTATCCAATAATTGATTATGCAATCAATTATTCATCTGAGCTGAAGATTTAGCTGGCTAATAGATGTCAAAGTCAATTTTCCAGCATTAAGCTGATAACAAAAATGGTTACCTGCTAACATACATTAGGAAACACAGGAACTGAACTAGATACATCAAACTCCCAACAAATTTATGGAGACTGAAAAACTTGCAAGATTTACTAATGTTTCTTTTCCCTGAGTGTTATGGGATTATGGAAAGTGAAAAGGGTATATTTGGGCTAATAATGCCTGGATATTTTAATGATTTACCCTTAATTTTTAGCTTCATGGACTGGAGGATTTATCATTTGGGCATTTTAGCTGAATATTTCCTGTGTGACATGATGATTTCAAAATGTGGGCAATGCTACTGCTATGGTGGGCAGGTGCGATGGGACTGTATAAAGGCTTTAAGAAAACCTGAAATTTGGAAAAAAATTCCTTATTTGGGGAACCTTATTTTGACTTTTCTGGGGTTTTTTTTTGTTTGTCTGGGTGTCTTTATTTGGGTTGTTTTGTTTTTGTTTTCAAAGTGAACTGGTTTTAAGTCTGATGACTTTTACATATATTTCAGGTTTTAGTTGGTATTTTTTTATCCCATGCTATTGTACCAAAAAGTGAAGTAGAAGGGAATAAACACACAACAAGTATTTATCTCTAAAGTTCTGAGTTTAACTGGAAGCTCTGTGTGCTCACTGCAACAAGCAGTGAGTCATCCTGGAGTTTCTGCCTGGTGGTAAAGCCCAGTGGTTATCAGTGGTTAACCCAGCTTATCAGTTTGGGTAAATTGTTCACTTCCAACCTTAAATCTCCCTGCCTATGGATTCCAGTTCAGTCTTGACAGCAGCAGAATAATAAAGCTGTTGGAAGATAAGAGGTGCAGGCAGAGGTAAGAAGCAAGTAAATCAGAGCAGACCTTCAGGTACACTTGCAAATGACAGAGGGGTGATGGGAGGGTTAAAGGCCTAGAAAGCTGGTTTTATCACAGAAATGTTGATGTCTAAACTGTGGTTGAAGACCAGTAATGCTGTCCCTGGCATAAACAGAGATGTTCCCACCCTCAAAGAATTTGTACAGTCAATAGGCACTCACATAAGACAAAGAGAGCAGAGGAGGGGATTTGCCAGAATCACTGTGGAGGTCAGTGACAGAGTTGGAATGACACTGGGAATCACAATGCAAAGATTATTCTGTAATCAATATTCATTTTTTTTGATTGATCAGGTGAATATAATAAATTTAATAAGCTCTACACCTTGACATGTCCAGGCTCCCTCTGAGCATTATCAGGACCGCCAGATAGATAATACTGGCAATGCTAAAGTGCTGTTGCCTTATAGCTAAAGGTGCTTCTTAAGGAGATGGCTACTCAGTTCCCTTATACTTTGTCATTCTCAGATTAATTAAAAATAACTTTATTAGATTCTAGAGGTGGTTTTGGATCTTACCTTAAAGTAAATTGAGACAAAGTTACAAGTCACTTTGTTACTGGAGGTAATATTATTTATTCTTCCAGGCAGGAAGACGCAAAGGGTAACCTGTGCCTTGGAGCTTTCTTGCCTTTTGTTTCCCCTCTCTGTTGGACCCCTAGTAGTGATTGAACACATTCATTTCTGAGGCTCAAAATGAAAATTTCCGGAATAAATAGAAACAGCAGCAGCTATGTTTTGTGGCATTTATGTATATTTACAGCTGTTTGGCTAATAGTAGTGTTTGCAGGTACTGTCAGACACTTTTCTTACTAGAAAGCCTGAACACTTTAACCAAATTCCACAAAATAGAAAGTAAATTGGAATACGTTCTCGGGGGAGCTTCTGTATGGAATCTTGTGACAGTTCAGTGGGGAATGATGCAGATAGAGTGATGCATTTAAGAATCCGGATTGTAAAGTTCTGTTAATGTGGTTGTTAATCTATCACTGAAAAGAATTTGCAAAATTTGAGGGCTACTGGATGCTGTATCTGCCCTTGACACATTGAAGTGTGGTTTGTTCTAGATATTAATTGCCAAATGTCAGAGAGAAAGTGCTGCATAAGGGAGGTGAGTCAGATGTTCCACATGCAGGGAATATCCCAGAGCTCTATTGACAAGAATTTATTTTTATTCCAGCAGACATTATTACCTAATATATACCTAATATTATAGTCACAAGAGAGAAAATTGGCTTCTGATGTTTCATGACCTTATTTACTCTCACTGAGATTTGATCATTTAATGTGCTCATCTTATTAGGACCTCCTCTTCAGCCAGAGTGAGATCCAAACCTCCTGCACCCAGGGATGTTGATGGGAAATGAGGTTCATTCCCTGAATTTGGTTTTAAGTGTGCTCTGGAAAGGCCTGGTAAAAGAGGGTTTGCTGATAGTTGGGAGGTTGAGTGAGACTTGGCTTACCAGGGATATGCTGATTAAATTCTCCCAGCCTCACTGTCCAATGCTGGCTTAGCAGAAATGTCAGATCTTCATCCAGTCCCTTTACTTAATTAATCTGATAAAATCAATCAGAAAAATTTTTCAATTCAGGAGAAATAGAACATGTCAGGATAAAGTCTGGCAATCTATGCTTGATGAATTCCCAAAAGCTAAATGCTAAATAATTGTATAAGTCCATTATAGACTTTATATAAAATCAGTGTTCTGACTGTGGTTTCCAGACTTAATTCATATTAAACAAAGTACATTTTCATGGGGCAAGTATTGAAAAATCTTACAAAATTAAGTAAATAAGGTCAGAATTTTGAAAGTCAGTTTTCTTATGTCTTTTGCAAATAATTAGTTTACAGCGAAGTTGGTTGGACTCTGCAAAAAATTGTAAATTAATATTTCTCTTCTGTTTCAGCATCACATTGCATATCACAGGGCAGAGGTGACTTACATGGTGTGATCTAGACTCATTCTTACTGAATTTTCTCCAAGATTTGAACATTGCTCTCACATTGACAAAACACTAGCACGTAGTACTTCATTCAGCTGCTCAATTTGGCAAACCAGAACTCTGCTTGCTGATTCGATAGCATGCCATTGTCAGTTTGCTTAGATGAGAAACTATCATGGAATGCTTTCACACTGTTTTGTAAGTAGGACTGCTTAGAAGCCATTCAAAGAAGGAATAATATTACTTACCTATAACTATTTTTTTTCCCAAAATGATTCTACATGTTCATACTCCCTATCAATCTTCCTTTCTTCAAATTGTGAATTTCATTCTTGTACCTGGGCAGGCAGCATGATTTAAATTGATGAGTATCACGTCCCCTATATGTTCTTCCATTCAAAACACCCAGGGAGGAAGAGAAGGGCAGAATTCCAAGGCATTGATGCTGCTGTGGGAAGAAGCCAATGTCAGAGAATCAACTGGCACAGATCCCACAAATGCTATTGTGCAGAGTGATGAATCTTAATTTTATTCTGCAAAAATGGAGCTTGTTATTTTTTAGACTATATTTTAGGTAAACTTTTACTGGTTTTAGGCTGTACTTTGGTTTAGCAAGTTTTAGTCTGGTTCTGGACTATTAGGGACTCGGGTTCTGTGACACTGTGTGGAATAGAGTGTGTTTGTTCAAACTTGATTATTGTATTCTGAGCAAATTTATATTGGAGATTGATAGGTAGTTGCTTGGTTTTTAGAAGTACTATTTCATAGCAGCGCAAAGTTGCACAGCAACAAAAGGACTGTGTAAAGAATATATTAGAATGCACAATGCATTTAACATGAACATGATAACCTTATTTTAATTGGAGCTACTGATTAATTCTCCCATCAGGGAAATATTGATATACAGCTGCCTGTTCATTTTGCTCAGCTATCGTTATGCCATTTATCAGTCTCCATGTCAAAAGCCACTCAAGGAATTTGGCAAGAGGGTGAAGGACCTCTAAAGTCTGCATTTACAATGCAGCAAGTTAAAAATTGTGGGACCTGTGTTATTCTGTACCCTAATTTAGACAGTTCCATCTGCAGCACATCAGTATGTCATGTTACCCTCTAAAGGTGCATAGTGAAAACAGAAAATCTGAGTAACAATATAAGTCCATGAAATGAAAGTGCCTTAAGGCACACTGTGGTGCTACTCCAGTCTTACAACCATTGCATGCCTGTCTGCTGTCTTAAAACGATTTTGACCTGCATTTATTAAATGGTTTGGAAGGGCTCAAATTTATCCCAGGGATATCTATCCTTGGGGGAATGTTGTGGACATGCTCCTTTTTATCAACTCACTTTACGCAGCTAATTGACAAGAGGGAGAATGTCTGGTATTAATTTAATTTAATTCCACAAGCCTTATACTGCAGGAGATTATAGTTATACCAGCCTCACACTTCTGGGAGTAGATGTGTCTCAGTGTAAAGCTGCAGTGAGTCAGGGGTGTTTTTGCAGAATGCTCGTGATCAAAGACAAGCTGTGCAGGTAACAGAATATGTCCTAATGCTCACAGCCAACCTAAATGGTGCCTTGTGCTCCAGTGAGTGTGCTGAATACACTTCTTACTGGTTTTGAACTGTTTGTTTTTAGTTTAATGTACAGTTGTAAAGTCAAAATATTAACCAAGGACTTAAGTACCAAATCTTTTAATTTTCAGGATATGGTAATGAAAGTTTTGGAGTAGCTGGTTACGCTTTAGTTGGTAAAACTCTTGCCACTAGACCTTGAGCATGTGCAAACTGCTAGATTTCTTTGACTTTAGTGAAACTAAGCTAATGTGCCTCAGCTATCAATGAGCTACTATTATTCAAGTGAGTAAATAAATTTTCCCATATTTAAAATCTATAGAATCTCTTTAAAAAATTCTGCTTAAATCCTCCAAACTACACCAAATACCACTGTATGAATGAGAAAGTTCCCTGTTTATTTCTATGTATTGTTTCAATAACATTATCTCAATTGGAAAGAAATGAAAAAAAATTGAAAATAAAACCCCAACAGTCATGGTGAATGTAGTATGCATATAGAATATGCATATTTTTAAGTACTGCTTTTGTAAACATTGCTGGTTGGGAATTAATTTTATGCTGCTTAGTGCTAGTCCTCAGTGTTTCAGTTCTAACAACAAATTGAATGAGATTTTTATGAAAAAAAAAAGAAGGAAGCTTTGCCTAGTTCATATCTTGGAGGTTACAGTATATAAACAGATATATTTTCTTTTAGTCTAACCTTGTCTGGAAGATATAGGAAAACTAATTTGCCTTATTTACATATGGCACAATCTATCCAGTATTCAAGGGTTTGTCAGAAACAGGAACATTGTGCATTTCCATGGTAACAGATGGCATGCTGACAGTATCTGGCTCGTTGCAGCTTCGTCTAGGCAGGCCAGCAATTAATCAGCCATCTACATGCACAAAATTCTTTGTGAGTGAATGGCACTGCTCCTCTGTAGTGCTGCCTGTGCTTTTACAATTTCTGTATTCCTGCAGGGCGAAGTACTTTTTTGTCTCTTATGCTCATTTTCTGTAGCTTCCAAAAAAAACCCTGGTAAAGAATATAAAAATTGAAACAAGTCTGCCCATAATTTAGAAAAGACATTATTTCTTTAGCATGTAAGATGAGTGGGGATCTTGATTTTATTCCATTGCTTTCCTTGTTTCCTCTCCCTCTCTACTTTTCATAAGCTTTCTGTGCCACGTGTTTCCTTCAACCTCTTTGACATAGGAGGCTTTTACAAATAGATAACTCTCCAAAGGTGTTCAGAAAGGGGCTTGTCATCTGCATGGCTGGTCCAGGGCTTTTATGCCAACAGGAGCACTGTGGTTAAAGCCAGCCTGTAGCAACATCCTAAAAGCCCCTCATTGCCTGTTTAAATGACATTTTATGTCTCACTGCTTTTACCCACTGGCAGCTGCATTGCCCCATCAAGGCTGGGGAATTCACTGTGTTCTTACATCAAGTGACCAATCTTACTCATAATTAATGCAAGGCTTAATTTGTCAGAGATCTTTTTCTGTGCTGCTGTTTGAATGTGCTGTGGGAGAAAATAAGCTCCTTAGGATGTTTTCTCATTCCTCATGTATCTGCCTAAGGCAGAGCCGAGTTAGGGCTTTGCTGCTGATGTTCATAGTTGTAGTTACTATTGACAGCACTTCAGATCCAGCAGCACAACAAGATCCTTTGCCCTTCATCTTCTGGAGAGATCATTCATGGATTTTCCCTCTTGGGGTGGTTATTTTCACCACTGCTGCTTTACCAAACTCAAAGCAGAGAATCAGCATTTGATTTCAAAGGCATGGGATGTGAGAGACTTCAAGAGGTTCTGTTGTCTTGATGAACCTGGGACCTGGTGGGCCATGGGAGGTCAAAATATTTGCAGCACAACTGGAGTTTCAATTTCCTTTATTTTTAAATAAAGTTTCTGATCCCTGTCAAAGACTAATCTCCAAATTTAACCTGTGTGTTGAGTAGGATTTAACTTTCTTTTTGAGTTCGCCTCAAATTTTGTCTTTGTTAGAGGGTTCATTTATTGAGCTATGGCAGTGTTAAGAAGAAATTTGTTTCTCAAAAATTCCGTTCACAGGAAAGCTGGATCTCATCTTTCCATTGAGACAAGCAAGAATCTTGGCCTAGGTTTAACAAAACCAGCTTATTCAACCTAAAATAACTCAGAAGAAAACCCAAGACTAGTCTTCCCTGGTTTGTCTCAAGTGTATAATTTTGGATAAGTTATATAATCCAGCCTCTATTCTAAAGAAGTTGTGGAATGTGCTTTTTCATTGGCAAGGTTGTGTTTGAGAGTCAACTTTTTTAGTCTTTGTTTAGTCTTTTGTACCAGTTTGTATTGTCAAAGGTGTTTTATGCTCTTTATGGGTTTTGTCACTGCCTGTTTCCCTCCACCCTCATTAGTCTCTGTAAGCTCCTGAAGAATCCACAGGAAAATCTTGAGATGTAGTTCTCAAGGATTAGTGAACATGTGATCCTACAAACTTTTCACTTGAAACTTGCAACCGTGATTTCTAACTTGGAGACTGCACCAGGAATGTGTGATGGTTTTGGCTGGGATAGATTTAATTTTCTTCATGGCAGCTGGTGTGGCATTGAGCTTTGGATCATGCTGGAAGCAGTGTTTGATGTTCCAGGAGTGTTTCAGTTATGGCTGAGCAGGGTGTGCTCAGAGCCCAGGCTTTTCCTGCTCCTCTCCCCATCCCACCCATGAGCAGGCTTGGGGTGCACAAGAGTTTGGGAGACAACACAGCCAGGACAGCTGATCCCAACTGACCCAAGGGATACCCCAGCCCCTAGGGCATCATGCTCAGTAGTAAAGCTGGAGAGGAGGTTGGCAGTGGGGCTGCTGCACAATGACAAGCTGGGCATCAATTGGTGGTGATGACCAATTGTTTCTCTTTTCATCACTTGAGGTTTTTTTGGGTTTTATTTTTCTTTCTCTTTGTTCCCCACCCTTTTCATTTTTATTATTAATAAAACTATGTTATGATGGCTGATGATTATGATATTTTTTGCTGGTTTTGTAACTTATTAAACTGCTTTTATCTCAACTCACAAGTTTTCTCACTTCCAGTTATCTCCTCCATCCCACCAGGAAACAGGGAATGAGTGGTTGTGTGGTGCTCAGCCACTGTGTGGGGTTAAACTGCAACAGCAAGAGAGCACAAACTCATTATACCCAAATAATTAACTGGTGGTACAGCAAATCTAAAGTGTGGTGAGAAAGAAATACTTGAAGTGCAGTCCAGCAGATGAATTCCATATTGATTTATATTTTGACTGTTTATGCTTTGCTCCCTAACCAGCCTGGCCAGCCTGCAGCCACTTTGTGGCTGACCACCACTTGTCCCAGAGCTGCAGCAAAACACTTCTGGGGAATTCTGCAGAAAGGATTCCTGAAGGACTAGAGATGACCTGCTGGATCATGCTATGATCCCACCAAACTTCCAGGGTGTGTCCAGTGCTTAGGATACCAAACAAGGGAGGTCTGAAATGACCATGAGCATATTAATTTATGATCAAAATGTATCTCTTTATTAGTGCAGCTATGTATTAGAAAATAGGCTGTCATTTACTTTATACACTTTTAGTATATTTGTTTCATTCAGTTACACAAGTAGCTGGCTGGGGGTGTTGTACAACATAGTTGTGCAGCAATGGACTCTGTTGGTTGACAGTAGTTCTCAGAAGGCTAATTACTGTGTTAATTAAAGATGTGGTTTATATTAGGATGGGTATATACAGCTGTATATATGTATATGCATGTAAATACCCCTATTAACATTCTGGTCCATTTTGCTTTAGCAAACGGTCTATTTGTCCAATCCATTTTTATATAACTCAGTTTAACACAGAAATCAATCAGCAAATGCCTCCTCATAGGGGTTGAAGTGCTTTCCTTGCTTTCTTATTTCCATTGAAAGTGTTCACCAGAATGTTGATATTACGGTGGTGCCTTGAGCTCCCCCACGCTCTCAGCTCCTGTGCAATGGTGGAATTGTCAGCGCAATGAAAATATGCATCTTTGTGATGATTCTTTCTAGTTTATAAACCATGTCATAACTCTTCAATAATTTGCTTGATATTTTGATGGAATATGTGTGTGGCTTCATCAGCAATAGATTCAGTGATTGCTTTGAGGACAATTTAAGCCAGAGTGGCATGATTTGCTCTTTGGCAGATAGTCCATGTTGCCAGTATGGAAGCCTCAGCCGTTGTACATCTGAGGGACAGTCACTTACTGCAGTTTCTAGAATTTAAAATGCTACTTTAGGAAAATTGTGTCATTTGGCTTGTAAACTTTTAGCTTCACAAACAATTTATAGCAGGTTTCAGTATTTTTGTCTGTGTGGTGTTTGGAGTTTTTTTTGTTATTGTGGTTTTCTTAAGGTTACTGTAGTATATTTTTCATCTGAACAAGTTTTGAGCCACCTAACTAAATTGCGCAGAAAAATTTAAGTCGCTTTAATATCATTCATTTTTCTCCTCTCTCATTTTTCAGATTTTACTTTCTCTCCTTTTTGATGCCTTTAATGCCTTGCTTTGTATTCCCTGGAATTTAATTAAAATTTTAGTTTTCCTGAAATCAGTCTGACAAGAAAAACATTGTAAAAAATGCCTTTCTTTTTGCTACTCACGTGTTTTATATTTACTTTTGTTTTATATACACATAAATCTATAAATGATGAGGGTTTTTAAACCTTTTTTTAACTAACCTGTATAGCTAGTTACATTGGAAAGAATAATTAAGAACTTTAGTGGCACAGAATTGTAAGCATCATGAGGTCCCTTTTCTTGGAATTATAGGTGACAACATAATGTCCTTGACACAAAAATTCTCATCATCAAAATAAAGCTGATTTCTCCTGTGAAGACCCTGAGCAAGGATGGGAGGACACAGAATCTTAAATTTAACAGGGATAAATTTAACTAGGACCCGGATGGGATAAGTTTCTTCCATGTGGAAGAAGTTAACCACAGCACCCTACTCAAGCTCCATGGAATCAACACATGGAGCTGATGTCTAAGAGGATGATTATTTAAACACCTTGGATATCTATATTATTAAAAGGGAAAATATATATTTAAAGAGGCAAATAAGTAATTACTGAAATGCATAGTGATATTATTAAATATCTTACTAATGCATTACAATTTTTAAACATCACTACTGAAAAATAGCATCAAACATTTGGAATAATTAACACTTAAAAATTAACACCAAATGCCATTAACTCATTGTAAAATATCTTTAAGGATAAATTTTAATGTCATCTTTAGGGTTTCTTACAATTTACTTTTAAAATTTCCAAACCTCCAGCTCCTCCTGCTTCAGACATCATTTTTCCCAGTAGGAAGACAGGGCTTCCTCAGCAGTTGCCTTGGCTAGGGGAAGACATGGGGGTTGATTTTGCTGTATGTGGCCAATTATGTTGACCTTTGTGATGGCAAGCCTGGAATCTTGAGTTTTTCTCCTATTTAGGACTCCTTCACAGCAGCATAATACATTGCTGCCATGTCAGTTTGTGGTCTAATATTTTTACAGCCCAGCAATGCACATTTGGAGACTGTGATTAGCATCCTTAATTCCCAGGGGGAAAAAAAAATTAAAAAGCCTTGTTAGAACTAGAAAGCTGAAGTCTAAAATAGTCCACCTGCTGTTCTAAAGAGTATTATTTTAGTGCCCTGGGGACATGCAAAGTTGTAACCTACTGATGTCAGGGTTAGATTTTATAGGGCTTTTTAATGTAAGTGGTTTTGATAACTTGGCAAAGCATTTTCTGTTGTTCGTTTCTGTTCGATGCTTCTTAAAAACAGCAGTCCAAGATCCACAGAGACAGTAGATTATAAAATGGATGGAGTCCCATTTCTTTTTCACCATATTTACTTAATAGGACATTAAGATGATTGTCAGCTAATCTCAAGAGAAAATAATTTTTTCCTAGAATTATTGTTTTAAGTTGAATTTTATTCATTTTATAATTCTGTGGTCACTGAATGTCACAGATTTGATTTTCTTATTGTATGACTAACTTTTCATGGTGACAGTAACAGTAAAAACATCAACACACAAAAATAATATAAATGTACAAAAATTTGTTTCCCATAATGGGGGTGTTTATGCTCCACATTTTGGTGTGCCTGAGTGACAGCAGGGAGGCAGAGATGTTTGTTTTGTCTTCATTAGCTCGTACATTCACAACTGCTGGAATAAAATCCCTCCATCATTCTGAGATGAATCAGTATTCAGGTAAGAGCTTTTAAAATGTGTACTTCCCCTGTGTAGGATTTAGGTTTTGGGAGGTGCAGGAGGTGTCACTGTCTCCTGTGGAGGGAGTAGGAGCCATCAGTCACAGCCTTACTGATGGTGGGCTCCATGCATCCCCAGCTTCAGGGGGAGTTTTAATCTGAATTTGGAATTTTCTGGAAAAGAAGTTTAGATTGGCTTTTTTTTTCTGAAGGGGAGGATCAAAGTTGCTCAGGGCAGAAGGGTTCATGATTCTACACAGGTGACTGCTGCCATGAAGACCTAAAATTTAAGGCAATACCTCTCTGTATGGATTATTATCCTTTTGGTTTTGCTTTTCATTTCCATATTAGACAAGTCTGTTTTGTAACTGTAAACATACTTAGCTCCCCAGATTACAGTCTGGAAGATGTTTGAGAGCTATTTTAAACTTTTTCCATAAATACTATCGTGATTATAGTGGCTGGTTTACTCGTTATCACCCTTTTTATGTACCTTTAATTGCAAGCAGCCTATGAGTTTCTTAAACCTATTGGAACAATTCTGTGAATAATTTCTGCAATTAATTTTCAGTTTGCTGTGCTTGCACACTGTCCTGTACATTGTACTCCTTGAAGAATTTATCTTTTTTGCCATTTTGGTGGTTTTTTTATGCTCTCTGCCTGTTTGTATATTCATATGCATCGATATGGAGAGCACTCCTTCCTGTTAGAGATGTCAAGTGGAGAATTGCTGGAAGGTTTTTGTGGAAACAACACTGCAGGTGTTATATAGGGCACCTAAGCTTCCTGGCTGCCCTCAGAGAGAATACAAAGTTGGATAAGCTTTTACCTGAGTCACAGCAGAGAGTGTGGATCAGATCCAATACTTTTCCTCTCATAAAGCCGCTGCATTTTTAAAGCCTTTCTTCTTCCTTCTTTTGCCTCAAGGATATTGTCCTTTATCTGCTGGGCTCTTTGTCCTGTGGTTGATCTTGATCAATTCACTTGTGGCAAGCCCTGAGTCTTGACTGCAGTAAAACCCATCCTGTGCAGTTTGCTCACTGGGGGTGTGCAAAGGCAGGTGCTGGTGGAGGTTTGCATGTGGATGAACATCATGGCTTAGAAAGGGTCCTTGTATGAAGTCATTGCTGAGCCCCACCTGTGCACAAGGACCAGACCCTGCTGCTGCACAATGAGGGCGTGTGCTGTCCTCCTGTGACCCACCTGCTGCCCCTCCATCCAGCTCTCCAAAAGCCAGCTTGAATGAAGGAGAAAACTTCCTGTGGGAGCTTTTAGGCAAAAGGGGGATGTTTAGAGGATGCGTTTCAACCTTTGAGCTTATAGCTCTGAATTGTTTTCTAATTGAAAACCACAGTGATGGGTGGCATCTTTATTTGGTTGCAATTCTTACCTTTGCTTATTCAGGTGAACATGTCCCTTTTTGTGCCTTCTAGAAGTAGTTGCAGAAGACAAATCCCAGGTGTTGAATCCTGTTGTTAAACCAAATTTGAGTAACAGTCATAAACCTCAGCATATGTCTGGTACAGCTTATTTTTCCCTCTTTCCTCATGCAAAACAGGTAGTAAAATAATATATGGTCCTAAAGAAGAGTCTCAGTGATTCCAATTTATCAGAGTGTTTAATTGAGTCTGTGAATTTGGCCTGTTGACTGATGATGATGAAGCTTCTCAGGGGGCCCCTATTACCTCTAAAATTATTTAATACTTTATTAATCAATTACTACTCTTTTAGGCAGATAATGCTGTCATGGATGGTCCATTAATAAAATGTGTACTAAATCCCTGGAACAATTTTCTAAATGTTGAAAAATGACTGATTAATAGCAGACTCCTACTAAATGTTAAGAAAACAAAATGTACAATTTTTTGGCACAAAAAGAAAATTACAGGTAACTCCAGATGAAATGATAATTAGAACAGCAAGTGGCACAGTGATGGAGCAAATTAAATCCTTTAGGTATCTTGTGGTTATTTTGGATGAATCTCTACTTTCTCTAATCACTTGGATTATATTGTTCAGAGAGTCAATTTGTGATTGGGGGATTAATACACATATAATTTGACTCTGGATGCCAAGAGAATTGTAGCTCCCAATGGTAAATATTGTCAATTACTTATTCTGGTTGTATAATTTACGATGCAGCTTCCTGATATATTCTGATTCTAATCCTATCAATATATGGTAGTTTTTGAGTCTATTTGTTCGGCTTGGTGTGAAATATCATTGTATGTTGTATGAGAAAAAGAAAAAGGGGAGCAGGGGTCCCCAGTTACCTGCTGTTCAGCTCATCACTACTACAGACTGCCCTTGGAGCTTTTTAGGGCTCTTGCCTAATCTCTGTGGTGCTATATCCTTTCTCAACCCTCTTTACAACAGTGAAGAAAAATTAGCTTTTTCCATCACAGGGATCACAACCACCTGCAAAGGCTTAAGAGCCTGCACCAATGGTGCCTAATACAGCCTCTTGTATCTGTCACTAGACAAGGAGGTGAGAAAACCAGTGGTCAGTGAAATACCTATCTTTGTTTTCCTTTAAGGCAAGATACTTAAGGATGAGTCTGACTTTAGATATATGATTAATCCCATTTTAATCAATGTGATTTAAGACAGATACGTTCTGAAGTACCTTGTTGAATATCACTGTGGAGAATGATACACGGATTTTGAGATACAGATATATAAAATAGATCTGTCTGTGGTTTGGGTTTAGGCGGTGTGTTGTTTTTTGTTTGTTTTTTTTTTTCTTTCTCTATTGCCTTAAGCAGAAAAGATACTTAAGATAACAAAAAGCTGAAATCTGATTATTACAAGTCTAATTTAGGGATATACTAAACACATTCAAATCTGTCAAATGAATTTGAGGAAATTTTGGTGCCGTTTTAAGTAGCTCAGTTAATTTTTTGCAATGATTATTTCATAGAAAAATGTAAAGATTTAAGACGGGCTAAAAATAGTTGCACAATAGGCAAGGACTTATTGAATACCTCTCTAAATTCTGGGACAGTGATAATGGATCAAGTAATGGTGAGTAAATGGAAACTTTCCACTGATGAATCAGTAAGGGAAACACTGAAAACCTGTTGGAATAAACACTGAAGCAAAACAAAAACTTGGGGTCGCCGGTCTGAAAGATTGGATGTGGCTTGCAGCTGTTTAACAAGTAACAGCTCCAAGGACTACAAAGACTGATTTCAAAAAGAGCTTTCCTTTGCTTCTTTGCCACAAATTTCTGTAAGTGATCAATAGTTCTGAGACATTCAGATTATTCCAGATGTGGTGTTTGGAGGGTTTTACTTTTTTTTTTTTTTTCCTTCTTTTAAAGAGATTGAATGAATTCACTGAATATCTATATAGTTCTGTATTTTTCCTAAATTAATCCAAATTCAGGCTTGCCAGGATTGGGATCTGTGTTTGTTTATGCATATTATCAATTCTTAGATAAAAGGACACTTATTCAGTCTACCACCAACACCATGGCTTAAGGGGGAAGGAAGAGAACCCCCAGGACATAAAAGGGGTGTATGAAAATCTAAATCACATAGATTGTTTTTTATTTACGACCATAATTTATTTTCTATTTAAAGATAAATTAAATAGGAAGTGAAGGAAAACACAATACAGCCCTCATTGAGACAGAAAATTGTAATTAAACCACTGAATATCTGCATGATGGGATATTTTTAAAGGAACTATTCCTTGATTATTACACATTTTGATTTTTAAAGAAGTGTGAGGAATCTAGGGCCTCAGCAACCACTGAATCTGTGTAAGTGCAAGATGCCAAACTGCCCCTTTTGCCTTTCTGCAAATTATCTCTGTGTCTTCCTTGTGTCCTGTATTTTTGCTGTCTCTGTTCAAGGAATCCAAACTCTTAAGCAGGAAATTGAAGGATGTACAAGTTTTTGACCATCATATCAAAGAACTGTCAGTGTGTACTGACCTTGAAAAAGTATTTGCTGTGTGTAACCAGGTGCTTTGTGGCGCACATGGGTTTTTGTTTCTGCACAAAATCTGGTTTTGTGTGATTAATGACTTCTGTCTGCACTGTATGTACAGTAGCACAACCAGGCAATGCACTGTGAGAGGCCCATCATTCCCTGAAGACATTTCATCACAATGAAATGTATTTTCAGTTATTATGCAGCTTTTTAATGTTCTGTTTGGGTAGGAACATGCAAATATTTATTGCTTTTGTGCAGGTACCCCTCACCATTCTAGCTCTCAAACACATGGGAAAATCTGTAGTCCCAGTGAACCTGAAGTTGGACACTGAATCACTAAGAGTAATACACTCTGATAACATGATGTATGCAAGCATTCTAAATTCTCTAGGAGGGAATTGTTATCCGTGGAAACTAAAATGTGCCAAATTCACTTTTTGTATCATTATTTTGAAATTTAGGATTTTTGTGTGTGTGTAGGGGAGGATAGTTTTGCAGAAGGCAACTATTATCAAGGTGCTGAAATTAATTGGCTGCTTTAATTGAGGTAGATTACTAGCTAATGCTTTCTTGAATACAGTAATTCTCCTATTAAATTATCTTTGAATAATTACCTGAAATTTCTCAGCTGCAGGGACTGATGGCTATTTAATTGCACAGTGATGTTGCTATATAATTACTTAACAAGGTGTCCTTTAATAGTTTAATTCCCCTTTCCAAGGGGAAAAAAACCTGTAAGTATGACTTCTCTTTTTTAAGCGCTGCAATTTTTATTTTTTTTTTACAGATAACTTTGTATCTGAAAGAGTGAAAAAAAAAAGCTATTTGTTGACTTGCTTTTAAAAGTACGTCTTTTGATTGTTCAAGAATAGATTTGGATTCAGAAGAGTTTTGGAAACAAAAAAGAACTGGTTAGGCATTTGTTTAGCTTTATAACATATACTTTGTGGTTTGCTATTTATTTTACAGTGTACTTTGAATGAGACATTAGTCAGGTCTGATATGCAAAAACATAATTACCTGTGTGATTTTGTGGAGCTGTCTGGGTAATGGGACCTCTTGTGCTGAGGCAAGGCAGAGTGACCAGGGCTTTCAAACCTGTATTTATTCCTCCTGGGAACAGGGTGGGGGGGCAGGAGGAAGATTGTCTGCTTGCTGTGGGTTCCTATCAG
>NW_005054309.1:4850227-4876132 GCF_000277835.1 Geospiza fortis | reverse complement strand
GAGTGAGCAGTGAAACAGCTGTTTCACGATGATGGTGAAACAAAAGCAGAGATCAGAAGAAAAAATGCTCAGGATCATGCCACAGGGTATCAGTTTCCTTGCCTAGTTCAAGGATAGACTGGGTTTTTTGCTGACAAGAAATACTCTACATTGAACAATGCAAAACTTAACAGCTGTAAAGGAGGTTTCTGATAAGTCACAACGAGGCTGGAACTGTGAAGCTGGATAGAGCATTCTGGAAAATTGAAGAGAGGAATGGTAGGATCATTTTACCTCTTTAGTTACATAAACATTTTAATCTATGTCTGCTGAACATACACCTTACCCAAAACACTCTATTCTGACCTTTGAAAAGAATCACAGAATAGTTAGGGTTGGAAGGGATGTGATCCTTCTAAAATGTGAGGGCTTTTAAATTTCCTTTTAAAAACAGAATTATTGGGCTTACTGATCAGTTTGAGTTTCACACTGCTGCCATGCTGATCCACTGAAGGTGTGATCTGTGAGCACCTCCACCTGCGAGCCTGGCTCTGTTCTCCAGAGGCTTGGGGCTTTGATCTCTAACATGCCAAGCTCTAGCCTGAATAGCTTGAACATGCATGGCAGTCTCATACAATGGGCCTGGTGCAGAGCACGGACAAAATCAAAATGTGTGTCACTAACACACATTTCTGAACCTCTTTGAGGAAGAGTTCCAAACCCCCTATTTGTCTATGCCTCTTTAAAACCAGAAGGGAATGATCAATCCAGTATTACAGAAATCATCTCTGTCCACAGGGATATGTTTTAGACAAATCTCCAAAGGATAAAGCAGAAGAATGGCTGCACTGGATCAGAGCAAAGACACACATAGCTCAAGCTGTCAGGAATGAAGGCATCAGTACTACATGTTGTTATTTCATGAACATACAATCCTTGATTCGTGCCATCTCCACTTTTATCAGAGTGGAATAAGAAAGGATTTTTAAATGTCCATTGATCTTGCAAGCCTGATAAGAGATATTCATTGCCCGATATTCAGAGGTGTTCAACTTCACAAGATGGCCAGAAAATCAGGCATTAAATTTAGGTTTTTAATTAGAATAAAATGTAGGGCTGTTGACTGCATGGGATTTTTGTCAATTTGCATAAATAAGGCTGAAAATTAGGCCTGACACTCTTGTAATACTTTCCTTAATGCTTCACTCAAGGAGTGGCAAACCAAATAATAGGGGAAAAAAATGGCTTGGTCCTTGTGTTTTCTCTGAGCACAAATCCACCCTTTTTCTTCCTCTAATTTCTTAGAAGCTTATATCAGCAAGACAGTTTTTTCCTTAGATATGAGGATGCTTGGGCCTTTGTCTCATTTGATCTAAGAAACAAATAAAAATACTGTAATCTTTGCAGCGTGCCTCCAGTAATTTCCATCTAAGAAGAGTGGTCAGGCTGCATCTGGGACTGGAAAACTTCACAGAGGAGTTGAATATGAGCAGACCTGTTGGTCACTGCTCTCTTAAAATATCACTGGTCCTCCTTCACCCAGAGCACTCAGGCTGTACTGCTCATATTTCCATTAAATGTTTGCAATTATAGGGGAATTATTAATATTGTTTATTCGTACTTTACTGTATGCAGAGACCTGAAATTATGACTGGAGCTCAGCTGTGCTAGGTCCTGTCCAGGGTTTGGGTTTTTTTTTTACTTCCATCTCTGAAGCTCCTTGAGCCTGCTGGGGGTAGGTGGTGTGAAGGGTATGTGGTGTGATGTGTAACAGAAAGATTAAGGGACATTTGAGTCATCTCTCCAGGACATTTCCAAGTCTCCCAGAAGTTTGTAAGGCTAGTCTCTGTTTCTCTTGCTTTCTTTTTACTTTTTTTTTCTGTTTTCATTCTTCTATGCTTTGACCTCTGCTTGTTCTTCATCTCTTTCTCCCCCCATTGCAAACCCTCCCTTTTCATTCCTGACTCTCTCCTTCACTCCTCCCCTCACTCATTCTCTTCAGCACTGCAGCAATGGTAGTCAAAAGAAGAAAGGCACAGAATTATCTGTTACTAAATGGGTGGTGCTGATGGAAAATTAGGGAGGAGGAAAAGAGGAATTAATTATCCATAATGTAAGGGTTAAGAAATAAGATTTTCCCAACTAACACTAATATCTGAAGAAATCCTAAATTTGTGAGAAACGTTCCTTCTTCCTTCATCAGAAGGCTCTGCAGCTGTACTCTTAGAAAAGGAGAGAGGGTCAAACCTTATGTTTTATCCCTGCTTTCTGTAAGTAACCTGCAAAGAGATTTTTTTTCTCAAGGTTGCAGAGCATCTGCTGCTCCAATTTCTCTGCTTCTTAGGAAGGATGAGGTGTAATTGTAATCTGTTGCTTTGAAATCCTTCTATGAAAGACATGAAAAATGTACAAGGTGTTATTGCTAGAAGGCGGCGTATGTAACCAGTCAGTAACTAGAAGATCCTCCATTAATTTTTGTTTTGTTTATTTTTTAAAAAGGTGTGAGGCTGATATGGAGAATATGCCAAGTCAACTGGATGGGTCAGCACAGGCAGCACAATGTGAGTTTGGTTTCTTAAAAAGAAAAATATTCACACTCCAACTCAGTTTATCACAATATTACCTGCAATTAAAAACCCAGAATAGTGTGACTAACATTTTCTTAAGTCTTTATTAGAAATGTGGCCTCATGTGCACCCAGTGGAGGAGCAGACAGTTAAGCTACTCTATGTATGACTACTTACCCTAAAAAATAAAATAAAAAACTAGCCTCTACGTGATATTTTTTTCAGTGCAGTCCTTGAGCAAAAACTAATAATGTGTATTTACATTACAGAGTATCTGCCCACTGATTTTTCTTATGAAAACTTCACAGCAGTGATAACCAAAAGCATTTCCCCTTGTAAATACATTTTTCAAATCTGTCTGCATTGGCCTGAAGTCTTGCTGATCACTCAACAGTACAAATAACATTTTTCAAAACCAATTCTTTTCTTCTCTGGAGTGGTAGAACATCAGACATTGTGTCAGTACATATAAGCAGACATTTTTGTGGGCACTTTGGTTTTATATTCATAAAATAGGCAGAATGCTGATAATGTACAAATAACCTACTATAAAATAGAAAAGGCAAATCCAGTTGCAGAGTCATTTTACTTGAAGGGACATGTAGATGATAAGTTAGATCTTCTCTAACCCTATGCAATGCTTGGGACTGGAGAGTGGTTTTCTGAAATTTGAGAGAAGAATTAACATGCCATGAAGTTGGTGTCAGTGGGATAATATTGAGCCCCTTTGCATTGTTTCATATACAAAAGTAACTAGAGGAAAGGATTGTGGTTTTCCTTCTGGTGTTTTGCTGCTACAAATGTGAGATTTGTTCAAGTATAGCAATGTTTGGGTTGTGTTTGGTGTATTTTTTTAGGACTGTGGATAATGAATCACCCTGAGGCTGCTCTGAACCATGGGGTATCAGGGAGGGAAGGAATTTAACTGGTTTGGAATTGTGTCCCCAGTGGATAGATTGAAGAAAGAATAATATCTGTGTATTTTTGTTTGTTTTGGTTGTTTTTCACAATTTTCATCTTTCTCTATGCCTCAGAAGTGAGCAGAGGAAATAAGTTATTTTTCATTTAGTGGTTTTAACAAAAGTTGCATGTCAATGTGGATATTTAATGCTTTTTCACGATTACATGTAGCCATACTGTTGGGTCTGTTCTGAGTTTTTAAAATAAAATTTTCTAAAGATGGAAAATCCAATTATGTTGAGAAAGTATGAATTTAAAACATTTAGTAGATTTTAAATTTTTTTAGTAGATCACTATTTCTGTTGGATGAAGTAGGATGGTGACAGTGAGTGTTGAAAGTTTTGCCTCTTTTTGTGATTTTGTGATTTGCCTTCAGAGGAGGGGGTGAGGTGAGTCCTAGGGGAAGGATGGGGGGCAGCAATGTCCCTTGTGAGCTACAGGCTCAAGGAGTAGGAGAGCCCAGGAACTGCAGGAGGGCACAGCAGAGATCACCACTGCAGAACCAAAATCCTGCAGCTCGCCCAGAGGCTGTCAGGTGGGAGCAGCAGCATTCAGTGATGCCTTCAAGGCAACAGCAGAAAGGATGTCCAGGGGTCTGAGGAAGGTTAGTAGTAACAAGTCCTAGAGTGTGTGGGAGCTGGGCATGGAGGCAAGGACCTGTCTGGAATGATACAAGCAGTCACATTATTAGGGCTTTATGTGACTTGTCTTTATTTCAGTTCTGTCCAGCACTACTGGTATTAACAGAAACATTAATAGGAAGAAAATTAAAAGACTGATACCAGATTAGTCAAGAATTGCCCAGATAAAGCTATATAAGCATGGAAATAACTTTGTATCAGTAGAACGTATGATGGTAGACAGGAGGAGGCCGGTAGTGAGGGGGGAGCCTTGAAGTACTTCTGGGAATCAGAAGTGGAATGGCACTAGTCCTAGTTTTATTGCGATTGCTGAGGTAAGGATTAAGCAGGATGTTGGGTGGGAGAGTTGGGTGATGTCTCATTGTCCGGTCTGTCATGCGTTGGTTATGCTGGAGAATAAGACAAGGGCAGAGGCAGCTGCTTGGGTTAGGAAATACTTAGTGGCAGCTTCAATGGCTCGTGGGTGGTAGGATTTTGAGATTAGGGGGAGGATGGCGAGTGTGTTGATTTCAAGGCCAGTCCAGGCTATAACTCAGTGATGGCTTGAGATAGTGATGGTTGTTCCTAGAAGTAGGCTAATAATGAAGATTAGATTTGCCGAGGGGTTCATTAGCAGGGGAAGGAGTTGAACCATCATTTTCGGGGTATGGGCCCGATAGCTTGTTTAGCTGACCCTACTAGAAAGTAATATAAAGGAAGTATGGAGGGTTTTGATCCCTTTAGTGTGAGTTTGTATATGTGAAGCATGCTTTTCCATTCTTATAGTTCATTCTCTTTAGCCTCATCATTTAACTTATCCAAAAAAAAATGGAAATAACTTTGTATCAGTAGAACGTGGTGCTAAGTTTGTATATGTGAAGTATACTTTTCCATTCTTCTTATAGTTCATTCTTTTTAACCTCATCACTTAACTTATTCAAAAAAGCATTTAATGAAATTATCTCTGTTTCTATTCTGTGATTAAAATTTCCATCAGGCAACTGAAGATAGACACTAAAGTTCTCAGATCTCAATTTTGCAGCAAAGATCTCCACATTTCTCTGTCTCAGTACGTGAGAGGTGACATGGAATGTTGTGACAGGTCCCTCCTGGTGTCTGTCTCTCTGGCAGGGGTGTCACCAATCGTGTGCTGCTCATGCAGTGCTGCCTGCTGGGTTTGGGCTCTCCTTGCCATGCTCTGAGCTCTGTGGGTGCATCCAGGGACTCCTGGGTGGCTCCTTGGAGAAAAGGTCTCTGCTGGGTCTCTGCTGACACCCTCAGAGCTTTCCCCTGCCCAGGCAGCCCCATGGCAGCCTGGAGGTTAATGGGGTCCCCACTGGTGGTTAATGGGATCAACTCCAGCACCTGGGATGCTGAAGCAGAAGATGATCCTTACCCCAGTCTATGACAAAATGTAAAACCCCATTTGTAATGCAGTGTTAAGCAGGGACAAATCAATAAGTTCAGTCCATGAGATTCAGCAGGTCTGAGAGGGTTTCTGTCCAAAGAATGTGTTCATTTCTGTTTGTTGTCTAAATTAACACAAAAATAGAGAAAAATACTGTAACACGAGGTCACTAGGTGAAGGAGAAGTTTTTCAGTTTACCATAAAACATTAATAGTATCATTATTAATAAAAATTAAAATGCCTTACCCTGAAGTAAGGAAGCTGTATCCTCTTCAGCCCCTTTTCTTGTCACTCCATGGATTTTGACCAGCTGAGTTGTATATCCAGTTCCTTTTTATGTCTGGTTCCTTGAACGATCAAGACCTAGGAGATAGCAAACATGCCAAGTATAAAATTCTTCAACATGCCAAGTATAACATTACAGAAATAATATTTTTGCAATGGATGCATCAATCAAGCAACTTTAGAATTTTTTTTGCAATGATTTTTATTTGATACTTTGTTTATAAGGATACAGTTTTGGATATGTTTTAGACTAGCTAGAATTGAGACAGCATCTCTTGTCTCAATTGTCTTTTTCTTTCCTGCTCTTAGTGGAGAGCTAGTACTTGTTTCTCTGGTACTTGGGATGATGGGAAGCCAAAGACATCAGAAAGGTTCAAAATTAAACATCTTCTAGTACTGTTCTTGCAGACAGGGTATTCAGACATTGTAGAAATTACATCTAATGTCAAATTTGAAGGTCTGCACATATTCTTTATTGCCAAAAGCCATGTTAGTAAGATTGCCCTACCTTTAGATCAGGACTTTAGAACTAGGATAAATCTTGAAATAAAGTAGAGTTACAAATTAAATTATTTGGATCAAACATCCTGGGTTGAACTAGCTCTCCTTTAATTATAATAAAAATCAGTTTTATGTATATATGTCAGAATAGTTCCCTTTAATTGTAATAAAATCAGTTTTGCTAGATTTGTATATAAACATGTCTCATTGTGTATCTGGAATAATGTAGAAGTTTTGTTGCTTCTGGTTCGCAGAAGGAATTCACATTATTCACAGAAGAATTGGCTCTGTAGATCCTGAAAGTGTATAAGCTTACAGCAATAACTAGACGTGGCAATATTTTAACTTTGAATAAGACTTCTAGCACGTTGGGCAGTTGATTATTTGTGTACAGCAAGTATGGGCTCAACTGCTCGTGTAATTTCCATGAATAGCAGGTTGCACTCATAAGTGCATCACTAATTAGCTGCTTGTGCTATTAACTGCCATGGAGGTACAGCTACACCAGTTTGCTTTTTTATGAGCTTCTGTGAGAAATTTTTAGTGCTTGTCAAATACATGGGTAGAAAAAGAATAAACAAAAAATATGGCACTTTATAGATGTGATCCACACAAAGTTGTCTTCATAAACCAGTAGGTGCTATTTCAAAGCTGCTACCTAATTGCAAATTGTCCAAGAGTCGTTTTTATTCAGCTTCATGCTGACCTGTAAATCCAGACAATGCTCTCATTTCCAGCTTCAGCTCAGGTGTTTGAACCTCAGTAGTGGATTTCTGTACAGCTCTGCATCACCAGCTCGGTCACACAGTTCTTGGGTTTTAAATGTGAAGGAGACCAGAGCCCAAGAGATGAAGTCAGTATGAGTTTTTTCCCTGCCCTCACTGGGCTTTGGATCAGGCTCATCAAACCCTGCAGAGGGGCAGGTTATTTGCACAACAGTTGTAGAGGCTCTTCCCTATGAATGAATAAACCATTTCGAATTGTATTTTTTAAAGTGCACAGTCGCCATAAATGGGACGAGAATTTTTTTTTCTCCTGAATTGGGCTCTTTGTACTGAAATGTGTAGTTAGCACAAATATTCATCCTCCTCTGCTGTACAAGCTGAAAAGGCCCAGAGGAAGCTTGAAAGTGCTAGTCACACTGACATTTCACTCATCAGTCCTTTGCCCTGATATTGTAACATCGCTGCTCCTCGGCAAAGGCAAAGTGGGGAACACATCCAGCTCATAGGAGAAAAGTTTAACTCTTCATGAGTGGTAAAATTCAGGGCTGAAACAGTGATGTTATATTAATTAAATTCCCTGTTTCACTTTATAATTGTGAGGCTCAGGAGCAGGAGCCTCACACAGTTCTGAAGCAAAAAAGATGTGTGTAGACTGCTTATTTGTTGAAAACCTACAGTGAGTGCTACAGTACTTAAAAGGGAACCATAATTGCTCTAAGCTTTTCCTCTTCTGGGGTGTATAGTACTCTGATCTTCATAATCCTGGGTATTGAGAAACTGAATAACAGTCGTCTTGTTTAAAGTGAAAAACATCAATTGCATCTCTCCTCCCTGACTCTTCCCTGGCAGTATTGCCTTGAAAAGCAATTTTCCTCCAGAAGCACCGACACATTTGTGTCCTCAAAAATTAAGATGTTACATTAGTTCTCCAGATTCTGAAAGCAAATCATCATCAATACTCTTTACTTGAATATCTTATATGAACATAACAAATAAAAGGATGCATAAAAGAATAAGGTTTGTATATTTGGTATAAATAGATGTACTTTTCATGTGTGACATTTTTGGTGGAATGCTGCTCTGATCAGAAAAACTTCACCATTAAGATAGCTGTAATAATAATTATCTCCATGAAAATATGCATACTCCTTATAAGTAATAGTTCTGTTTTTCTAGCCGGGATCTCAGTACATATTATATTTTAATATATTGGTATTTTCCTTCCGAGTCACATTAGAAATAACTAACAGACAAATTACTCATACACATGCTTTAGAGCACCAGAAACAAACAAATAAAGCCCCCCAAGTAATTGTCAGCCCATGTCAGCAATTCAGTTATTAGGATCACATAAACCCATGTCTTATATATTCCACCCAGAATTGTTTTAAGGTCCTTGTATGCATAGAATTTTGAAATATATTATTTGAATATAAAAGTAGATTATGTATTTCCCCTGTGGCTGGCCAAATGTCTTTCCAACAAAGGGTAAAATAAGAAGGCTATTTTTTTGTGTAAAAGAGTGATCTTTTTAGTCATGCTTGATTGCTTTTTCAGGACTGTCTCCATTTATAATGAGATATTCTTGGACTCATTTGAACCAGAAAGTTTAGTAAAATTGTTACATTTTTTACATAAAATACCTTGAATTATTTAAACTGCCTCAAACTCAGTATTTTTGAAATATGTGATATATATTGGATTTTTTGTTTCGCAGGCTGAACACGACAAAAAATGGAAATATATTTAGCATATTTACAAGAAATATTTGTTTTAATCTTTCATACTTGTCAGCACTTCACACTAATTTAGTCTTATCTGCTGCTAAGGAGTTACACAGTAAGGGATGCACTTGTTATTCAAATCCCTATTAACGTTTCATATCATAGTTTGGCAAGAAAGCTGTGACTCTATTGGGCTATGATACAGGAAGTTTTAATTATCTGTACTTTTCAGAAAACTTGGCCTAGGATGTCTGTGCTGAGAGCAATGATGTGAATTTACTTTTATCAGGAGTTTAAAATTACATTATAAAATGTGTTCTGTGATACTGTTCTTATAAGATCTGATGTGCAATGAAATGTGCAGAGCTTGAGGAGAAAATGCCTTTTTATAATAATCACAGTGCCCTGATAAAATTGTAAGTGTGCAATGCTTTAGGAATATTTATTTGCAGGTAAAGATAAATTTCACATTACCTAAGTTTGTGTTTTATATTGGAAACTACACAATCATCCTTCCATGCTTAGCTTGAGTCTAGTACTTGCATTGCTGTATATTTAGTCTTTTCAGTGTATTTTGTAAAATATTTCATTGTATTGTAACAGAGCTTACTTAGCAATTCTGTATTTTGCAGGCAAAAAACCACATCTCTATCAGTTGTAGATCAAGTAGAAAAACCCTGCAACAATTCCTTTTCAAAGAAACAAGTTGTAGTTCAAAATTTTATTTTACAGTACTTTTATCTTTAGGCACTATGAGAAGCAGCTCTTTTACTTCTGAACCCACAGCAAAAGCCTGTGTCTCGTCTTTCCTGTAATTGTCCATTCTTTTTATAAGATTTATTTTTGCCTGTGGTGCTGAACTGAGAAAGTCACCCAGCTAAAATGTAGTTACTTCATTTCCAAGTAAAAACAATGGCGTTTTCATGTCCACACTTATTATTATTCTGAGAATGTACTAATTTGTTACATCCAAGATGACGGTTAGCCTGGCCCATGAAAGGGGCACGGTGCCAGCTACTGCAGCTCACTCAAAGGGCTCCTTTCATGGCAAGTGGTGGGACAGAAAGTAGCCCGCAGTGCCTGTGGGTCCGGCAGGCAGCTTGCCAGCAGAGTCATCCTGGTACTGGGCTTTGCTGTGCTGGGCTCTGAATGAAGCTCAAACTATGATTTCACTAAATGTCGGCATGGGCAGCCAAATTTTCGAGCCACCAGTGCTCTAAGGAGCAACTGATAAATGTTTTATCCCTGCGGGCTGCAGTTGATGTTGCACAAGGATTTTGCATGTGCTCAATGCATTATCGTTCTTGGCATTAAGCTTAGATAATTGTCTACTTATATTGAGCCTGTAATAGCAAAATACAAGTGAAGAGGCATGTTTTACAAAGTAAAACTATGAAATAGGTTTAGCTATATTACTATGGATTTTTTTTGTTCTATCCTACTAAATTTGAATGAGAATGAAGTATGATTCTATACCTTAATGCTGCTCAAACCAGGGTGGTCTCATAATTTTGTTTTACATGCATGACATTGCTTAAGGTCATTAGTTGTAAATCTTAGTATAAAAAGACTGAAAATATATTCAGTACTTTGTAGTTACCGAATACATATTTAAAAGCCTCTATGAAAAGTCGGGACCTACATGGCAGATTTTCAGTAGCTGAATGGTCAATTTAATGATGTAGATTAGCTGTATCTAAACAGTAAATGGAGATAGGCTGTTGCAAGGCTTTGATGAATATCTCTGATGCATATCCCAGTTGATCAATTTTCTAATTTTAGGGATTAGTATTCTGCTTTTCAATCCTAATATACCCTCTGGTTACATTATATTTGAAATTTAACTTAGATCAGGTATAGTTTCATTTACTTTTTGCTGTAGTTTAACTGTCTAACAAGCACAAATTAAATTTTAATTTGGTTTTTCTCTTTGCAGTGACTATGATGTAATAGTCTCATTTTCCACTCATTTTTTTCTTAGCACTACCTGACTTCTAATTGGTTATTTAAATCACTGTTTTATATTAAAAGACACCCTTCAGTATTGCTTTCAATGTTTTAAAAAGTAGCTTGCATTCAAAAATTTTTATTCAGCCCAGTTAAATTCAACCATTAAGTTTAGCAGCTAAAACTAATAGAGAAAAATTACTAATTTATCAGATAGATAATTACTGCAATAACTGTGTATATTATTGTAGTAGTTGTGCATAGTATGATCAACTTTTTTATGTACATAAATTGTTGATGCAGTATGTACTGAGAACAGATAGGCAGCTTTTTGTGCAAATATAAAGAAATATTTAAATAACGTATTTCAAGAAAATATGATTTTGTTTTTATTGCTCATGTTCCTGGAGCTAAAGTAGTTCATGTGAAAGTGTGAATTGATTTTTTTTTATGTTTTCAACACAAAGGCTACTAGTGTCAATCCATTTGATAAAACACTCTCTTAAAAACATGCAAATCCAAACAGGTTATGACTACTAATCTTGTCTTTGCAAATTCAGGATCTTTAACATACAGACTAATTAAATATTTGTAATAAAACAGTTAACTCCAGTGGGTTATTGCTGGGGTTTGCAAAACTGCATTGAAGTGCTTTCTTTTCATTTCATTGATGGTGGAACAAACATTTCTTTAATAAGGATACAGCACACTCTAATTTTGTAGCAGAAGCTTAGATAAGGATCAGGCCCCTCTGAATCACTGCTTTGACCTATGACATGGCAAGTGCTGAAGCTCTTTGGCAAAAGAAGAGTTAGTCATTCATTATTATGCACAGGACTTCCCAGTTCTAAAGGGGCTCTGTGCTTTCTCTCAGATAGACTTTGTTTGTTGGAAATGAGAACTGTATTTTGGCAGTAAAGGACAAGAACTGAAGCAACTCTGCAGGCAGACTCATTATGACATAATCCTTCATTAATCCTTATTCTCTATTAATAGATCATGACAGAAGTTTTGCTTTGGGTGACCATCTTCACCAGCAAGCTATGAGAGAGCAGTAATAGACAAAACCCCAAATAATAGACCCAAGCTCTTCTTTTCGGGCTAACATTTTATTTACAGCCTTAAGGAAGTACGTAGGTGTTACCTTGGAGAAGTTAGTGTGCTAAGTGATCTATTTTCTTCAAGTGCAACCTGGCTTTGTATCTGAGAAATGTGATTAATCTGTTGGAAAATGGATTACTTACGTGACTTACCTGGCAGATAAACACACTGAAAAATTAGGAGTTGATTGCAGACTTGCTGCAGGAAAAATATAGGGATGCAAGACCCCATTAGAGTGGAAGTGGCAGTTAAAAGGGAAAGGACTGAAGAATGACATTTTAAGTGCCATGTGAAATGAATGTGACAAAATTTGGCCAAGAGAAGGAAAATTTGAGAGCTTTTTGTTTCCGAGAAAGTTCAGGAGAAAAACCCTCATAACTGTGGAGTGTTTGGAAATGTATTTTTGTAAAAGTTACAAAACCTATTGTTTTACTTGTCATAAGAAAAAAATACATTTGTCAAGAATAATGAGGTTAATATTTGCCTGATATAGCAACATATAGTCCTTGGCCACTCTCAAACTGCTAGAGACAGGCAGTGAAACAAAAAGTGCTGAGGAAAAACAAGTACGTTAAATATTTTTCAGGGATTGTTAACCATTGTTTAAGGCATCCCTGGTTCTTGTTGGAGCTGCATTACTTGCATTGGGTCTTGACTGTGCCATGGTGCACAGAACTTCTAGGTGAGTTTGCATATCTGCTGAAGTGTTCCTGTCGGAACTGATGCTGCTGATGATGACAGAGCAGGCTTGTGGGTTTTGTTATACAAATTAGGCTTTGTAACATCTATTAATTTTGTCAAATATAATTTGAATATAAACCAAAATGTAATTTCTGAAGCAACTGTCTGTATCCTACAGAAGCATTTGTTCATTTAAACTGGAGTCTATTTAAACTGTAATGTGATATTTAAGTTGTTTAAGAGGGTAGACTGGACTACCTCCATTAGCTTCTGTGAAAATATACTGATTTACAGCCATTGTGAATGAGACCACTAATTTTATTACTTCTTAAGATTTAGTGCCTCTTTGTTATGATATGTGCTGCAATGTCAGTTTGGGAAAAAAAGGTGCAGAAAATCCCACTGTTTGACAAACTGAGTGGAAAGAAAAGATTTGTATTTGTACTGGGTCTTTGAGGCACTTCCAGGATCCAATGCCTATAAACACAGGTGAGAGAAACATGTATGTCTGAAAATATAATAATTACTAAGATAAAATGTTGTTTACTTCTAGCAGGACAGTATTTTATGCCTGAAAATCTCAATATATATTTCTTTTGTGTAGTTTTTTAGCATCCTCTCCATTCTATTCAGAAAGATATAAAATATGAATAGATTGTTAAATTTTTCCATAGGGAAGTTTTGCCATTCATATAGGGGAGATAATGCAATGGGGTTTACAATTTATAATTTTTATTTCCACTTAGTGTAATACTTTACACAAACAAAAGCCCTACAGTTGCTACATACTGTGAGAAATTGTCAGCAAATGTGCTTTCCCCTCTGCAAGCAGCATTTATCACTTCAACTTTTCTGCTAAGTTTGAATCTGATTTGGACATAATGTGGCCATTCAGTCAGAGAAGGAATGGGAAAACATAATTCAGAATGTCTAAACCATTTATGTGGCACTCTTGTTTTGCACGTCTTTGGGGGCATGCACAATAAAACTGACTTGTGAGTGTGGTTTCACTCCTCTTGCTACTCAGCACGTACACAGATAAAACACTGATAGCTTTGGCAGTAGGTGTGGCTACATAAGTGCAGTTGAGTGTTCAGGTCCTGAGTAGAGCTCAGTGCTCCAGCACATCTGGATTTAATTGTTGCTTTCTGAAGAAGAGATTTCTGATAGTAAGCAGCCCTTTAATCCAGCAGACAAAAGGCATAACAGGATTCAGTGGATGGATGCTGACATGCCAAATTCAGTCTGGAAATGAGATACCAATTTTTAACATAAGGAGTAATTAGCCATCAGGGTGACTTAATGAGAAATAGGCTGGACCATGTCCCATACTGAACTTTAAAACTGAAATATCTTGTATTCAAATAAATTTTGTGTCTTGAATGTAAGTAACAGGTCAGAAGAAATATGTGAATTTCCTCTCTAGTCTTTTATATGTGGCTTTAGTATAAATTATTGTATTTTTCTGAAGTTCAATTATCATTCATTATTTACTGTTATACTACTTGATATCACTGTGATTATTGAAGGTTCTGTGTTAAACCAAGGGAAAAAGGATTACATTGTGTTTTCAGCTGTTCAGAACCAGTGGCACTGTCCTGGCTTGTGGCATTTCTGCTCATATCCTGAACAGCTGAAGAACCTGAACAGCTCTTAGTGACTATAATAGTAATTCCATACTGTCTTTTGCAATTAATATCCTCCTTTTGCACAAAAATCATGGTTTTGGGAAAAGCTATTCTCATTTGTCCCCATCTCCCTATCAGTCTCAGAAAATAATTGGGGTCAACACATCCAATGAGCCATTTTCCTCTTATGTCACATCTTAGTATTCAGAATTTCTGTGGGCACCATGGCTGGATCCAGAATGTTAAATAGGCATTGATGTAACAGGGCTTTAAATATTTTTTTTTTAAATTAGACAGAAGTTTTTCAGCAAATGAGGTGGTGACTGTGATGTCTTGCAGACTGAATGATGTCATGCTGTTGTGAGAAAAACAGTATGAAGGATTGTATTCAGAAAGTAGTGAAATAATTGTTCTGTGCTGCTTGTCACTGAAAAAAAAACAGAAATAAGAAATCATAAACTACAGCAAGAAAGTTTCTTAGCAGAAGAAGGATGGAAAGAAAGAGAATCAATCTAGCAGTTAGGATGAAAAGCCACTGCAATAGTTTACCTAGGGATTCATCATCACCATTACAAGCTGCTCTGCATGTTGGGCAAACATCTGTCAGTAGGGACCTACTCCCACATGATCCTGCTCTTGTCCTGAGCCCTGAGGTTACAGCAGGAGGGTGAAGAGTATGTGAAGGTCAGACCAGTATTTAAGGTTTCTGGCAGCCATCCTCTCCTTGAACAAGACAATGACTTCTTCAGATAACCCATAATATCCAGAGATTCCAGATCTTCTGTGGGCTCTCTGTATAAGCCAAAGAAACAGCATGAGCCATAGGGAACCTTCTCTATTCTGCTTCCAGGGAAGGTGACAGAGAGAAATCAGTTATGGACACACTTTTAGGACTTGTAATTAGCCTGATGAAGTTGGCCATCACCTCAGATGAGATGATGAGAAACACCAAAAGCACTGGCATCTTCCTGATCTCAGTCTTTCTGGCAGTAACTATAAAAGATAAGCAAACCTGACAGGGTAAAAGAAGAAAAAAGCCTGTAAAGCTTGTATTGTTCAAAAAGCTCATAGTTTGGGATGACCAGTTATCAATTCTGTGGGAATGTCATCACCCTCACAGACAAGGTGTCACCTAAAATCGCAGGGAATTCCCTTTCCCAGTCCCAGCCCAGTTTGCAGGGCACTCTTGGAAGCAGCTGGTGTTGCTCTCCCTGACACATCAGCAGCTGTGGCCACGGAGTTGTTGTTTCACCTTCAACCATTCACATTTTCCCAGGAAATGGAAAATGGCCCTCTGGAGAGGCCTACACTGCAGACTGTTGGAGTGAGAGGATTGAGTTTTCATCTCAGTCAAGAAAGAGGGCCTTTTTCCAAATTCTGGAGAGAATAGAGCATGGCCACAAAGCCTGGATTTAATGAAATACAGTTTGTTCATCTGGAAGGTGTTCAAGATGGCAAAGATTACCAAAATATCACCTGGACTTCAAAGTGTCTTTTTCTGTCTTTTTAGAAGGTAGATGCTGTAGAAGTTCAACTTGATGTTGTAGACGTTCAGATCTGCTACCAGTTCCTATAGATATTCATAGCAGAACTGTGTGTTTTAGGAAAACCAGTGTAAAAACACATTTTGCTTTTATTTTATTCCTGTACCTGTCAACAATCATGAAGGATCCCCCAGTGCTTGATAGAGAAGCTTAATGCTCGTGTGTTCAAAGAAAGAAATAGAAATGCCTGATAACATTCTGGAACCAATGGGTGATTTGGAGATCCCATAAATCCTTGGTTCAGCAAATCTTAGGAGATCTGATATTCTGTATACCAGTTTCCATTCCAGAGTACCTGTGGCCTCATCCTTCAGAAGAGCTAGACAATTATTTAAGGACACTGTAAGTGGGGAATCATCACAAAATGGCCTTTTAAATTACAGTGACAGGAAAATTTCTGCAACTCAAACTGAAAATAAAACTCTGAGGGTTTTTTTAAAATTATTTTTCTTTTTTTCTATGTGTATTTTTTATGTCAGCTAACAGCTGGACTGAAAACGCCTGTTTAGCCACTTCTTGGCCAGTCTGTACTTTCTGATTCCTTGAAAAGCCAGGGAAATACTTGTCACATCTTATTTTCGATTCTTTGTGCCTAAGGTAGTTTTGGTTCCCAGAGGTGCCATGTGTTTCAGGCAGTCATTCTGAATTTTTGTTTTTTATTCGGAGGTGTTAGACACTGTCTCTAAGCTCTGGTTTTAATAATATGCTCAATAAAAAAAATAATCAGTTGGATTAGCTGTTGCTTTGGGATCCTCATACAAAATATGTGCATTCAATAGATCAGTAAATTGTGAAAAATAAGTTTTTTATTCTGCAATACCCAAAGTGTTTCAAGGTGTAGTGCACAAAGAATTCCATAGCCTGTCCTTTTAGTTTTGGGTTGGGGGTTTTAGCTTGATTTGGTTTTCTTTTAATTTGTCCTATCTGTAGCTTTATGACTGAAGGCAAACTCAGACATGACAGATATATTCTATCTTTTCTATGCCATTGTAGAAAATCTGTGTACTGACAGTGTTTGCTGTGTTAATATTGCCAGGCAGGGTGACCTCTGGCACATGACAGAGTATGTATATGAACTCTGGAGCTCAGGGTAGTTACTGTAAATAGCTTCTCTCCAGCTTCACAGGACAGGGGATTCCCCAGCCTCTTCTTCTGATTGTGTTTCTGTGCACTCTTCTTTTGTCAGCTGTAGATGGCAGATCCTTGTTGTACGTATCAAAGCAGTTTCCTACACAATGCCTGCCAGGACCCAGCACTCTCATGTAGCAGGCTCCTTAAAAAAATACACTGGGAGATGTGGCAGTCAGGCTGTTAATTACCATATAAAGCATCACTTCCCAAGCGCGAGTCTTCCACGGTGTCTTCACTTTTTGGCTTAGCTTTTCTGCTTGTATAGAAATTTAATGTATAGAATTAAAGCTGTGATTGGACAGCTGATAAGTGAGCTAGTAGTTAATAGTCTGATGGCAGAAAGTGGAGGTGTTACATGTAGGAAGAGGTCTTTCTTTTATTTGTTGCTAAAAGGAGTGATTCTGACTCATTTTAGGCTCTGGAGTAGTGTGGGTGAGCCAACACATGGAATATGGTGAATCTAGGTATTTGAAGGAAAATGAATGGAAATTGTCATTTTTTGTGACAGGAGAATGTGTTTGGTACGGTGCCAAGTAAAAACAAGTATGTGCAGATTTGTTCGAAACACAGAAACTTCTCGTGTCCCTGGGATGAATTTCAGATTCTGAAAAGAAACAAACAGCCAGAAAAACAGAAAAGAACAAAAGTAATTGAAAACATGTGATCCCAGGTTTTGTGCACAGATTTAATTAAGACCTCTACCTTCCAGTGCCTTTGCCAAACAGTTTTTGTAAACCTTAGGCAAAATATGTTGGCTACTTCACATTTGGAGACTCAGGCATTGATTTCCATGGTACAGAGGCAATCCTTTTGTTCAGAACTATGTTACTTCAAACGAGTATTTCATGAGGGTGAATATTTATGTAAATTTTGGATATGCTCTGTGTACTGGAAAAACTCTTCCCGAAAATGTGTCGCATCAGTAATGAGTTGTTGTTGGTTTTTTTCCCACTGCCTTGTACCGTTCTTAGAGATGTAAAGCAACACATCTTACGTTTCCTCCCCTTTCTGCACGCAGAATAGAAATTACAGCGACAGCTTAGCTTGTTTTGCCTGTGGATCAATGCCAGAAAGCAGTTTTGAAGGTGTTTTAAAATGAAGACATCTGGCAGCTGGCGTACTTACAATTCATTTGCCAAAGACAAGTTGCATGCTGTTGGAATTTTCAATTGAAGGTCACGCACCAGGTAAAAATCAGTCAGGTGGAGCTCGTGTGTGGTGAACCCCAGACACTTGAAGAATTGTTGGCCCAGAGATGTGTGGGTGGGCTAAATTGTGAAGGATGTTTGTCTAATTTTTCCTCTTTAAAATGTGAAACCAAAAGCTAAAAAAAGGTCAGTAAATCTGAGGAGAAATCACAAGGCTATGATATTTCAGTGGAACCACCATCAATTGGTTTGAGCAGAGAGTGCCAAAAAAAAAAAGAAAAAGGAAAGATGAATAAGAATCTGACATAATGTTGGACAAACACTCTACTGTCAACTGAGTGGTCACACACTTTTTGCTCTCATTTTTTTCAGTAAGAAATAGCCTGGAGGATTATTTGTACACAGCTTTGTGCTGACAGTGAATTAGTAACACTGTGTCATTGTGCATTCAGTGATTCAGTGACAGCTCTGAGACTAAGCTGTTTACATTAATTGATGTTTAATGGTGTTAATGCAGTATGTTTTACCATTATAAACTTTCTCTTCATCAGTATGGTTACTTAACAAGATACTAATATTTCTAAATCAGGGGGTCTGCACCCACAATGGCTTTACATATGTTTACATGGAAAATACATGTCCTGTCTGTGTGACGTGGGGAAATGCTATTCAGTATAACTGCTGCAAGAATAAAATCATGAGGCCTGAATTCTTCTCTCACTTTAGCATGGTTTATGTAAAAGAAGCTTCTTTTGTATTAATAGATATAGACATTTTTATTACTTGAATATACATAGAAATAGGGAAATCAGGTCTGGGACCTGTGTATGTTGCAATATTTAAAAGTTCAGCTGTAGCAGATTTTTTCTGTATTTTGCTAGATGAAAAATTTAACGTGACATTTTAGAATGTTTTTCATCCAGAACTTGGTTAGATATATATAAACCTAAAAGTGACCTAATTCCTTGTGAAAAAATTTTGAACAATATTGGGTTTTCTGAAGTATAAACATAAGAAAAACAGTCTTCCCTACTGTTTCTGAGAAGGGAAGTTCAGAAATTAATTGAGCAGCATTATTCACTTGGTAATGTCAGTACTTGTCCTTGTCAGTGGAGACTATAGGTTGTTTCTTCTGCTCTATAAGTACATAAAAACAACCTTTGGCATATTTTACCCAAAGCTCTTAGGCAGAGGGTCCAGAGATCCCAACTATCCCCTATAGAGCTCTCTTCTGAAGCCTAGCTCCTAAACCCCCAGGCTGACTGGAAAGGTAACTTTGTTGTTTAGACTATGAGCTTTCTGCCCAGGGAATGGGAGAAATAAGAGATGCCTGATACTGGTGTTCAGTGCAGGACCATGGGCTTCTCTGCCTTTAAGGAGATTGTTTGTAAATTATTGCATTCCAGTATGGACTCAAGGCTAAAACACTGTGGAGCCAGAATCCCACAGATCCCAATAGATTGCTATTTATAAAAAAAAAAAAAAATGCATCTCTTGAAGCAGTATTTTTTGTCAATGAAGAGTAAAAAATATGGGGAGAAAAAAGGAATACTTATTTAAATCTGTTTTCTTACTAGGAAAGTACAAGGTGTACCCCTTCTCTTTCTTCCATTAAACTGTAAGCTGCCCCTCTGCTGCTCAGGTTTTGGGCAGCTGGACTTCACAACAATCCCTGCCAGTTCTCCTGTCCTGTCATTGTGCAGCTTGCAGGTCAAAGGCAGCATGATCTGCCTGAAGCCTTAAGCACTACTGTAAAATAAGTCATTGATAACTGCTAGTATAATTTACTTTGAACCAAAGATTCTGGTGTCAGATTCAGGTGTACAAAAAAAGTTGAAACTTTTTCGCTTCTTGTGGAGAGTTGTGATTTAAATTGTGTAAATGTAACATAGTGTAAAATACTGGATGATTTTTTTGCTTCCTGTAAGAGGGAATGCAGAGTCTAAAGATGAAATATGAAACTGCTTTGAGATGAGGATCTAGAGAAAATGCTGATGATTTGTCACAACTGTTCATCATTGTACTAAACCTGTTTTGTTTTCCTGCTCAAATTCCTGACAGATAATGGCAATCTGACATTCTTACTGTTTTCATTTTACTGCAAAAAAGATCCACAGAGAAGGGGCTGAAACCAAGTAGTGTTATTACATTGCAAGGCTCTTAGTCTCTTAAGATTGATTTCTTGAGTAACATAAGCTGTTTCTACTGCAGTCATGTGAATATTTTGAAGTTGCTCTTGCTTAATGTGAAATTCCATTGCTGGTTGAAAGGAGCCCATGGTTACCCTGCTTAACTGTCTCCAAGCACATAAAATTGTGCACTTTGCCCCCTGCAGATGAGCCCAGGGCAATTATAAATATTTTGAGGGACATCTTCCCTCAAAATAATGTACCTAAGAAAGTGTTCTGATTTATAATCAAAGATTTTGTTACTTCACCTTGGACTGTCAGGTGACTGTGGGAAAGAAAATTGTCGTCGTAATTTTTGTGTCCAAAATTTATGATCCTTGCCAGCCTCATGCTCCAGCGTGGCAAGAGCCTTTTGCGCTACTACAGTGTTTTGTGTTTTCTCTTGGAACCTGAGCCCCTGGCAGCAGGGAATAACTGAGGTCTCAGGGAATTTTACAGACTTTACCGCACTGCTCCAAAGGTTTCCAGCAGAAGCTGCTTGAGCCTGGCATTGATTTTGTTTAACAGCAGACTTGGTTCACTCTGTGGCCATGTCCCAGCTCCAGTTTGGTTGTGCTTTTCCTCTTTGTTTGTCATGGAAGCAGATTACCTAACATACTCTATGAGAGTTATTTTACTGACAAAATACCAGTATGAAAACTCTTGATTCTGAGGGTCACTTTATCTTGGGTGCCATTGGATCCAAAGTTAAACCTCCCAGAGGATCTTTAAAAGCTCAGTGTAGCAGAGATTCTGCTTCAAGTGATATATCCATAAAGAATGTTGTCATTAATGATTTCTGAAGCTCTGGGGATGAGGATACTGCCCTCATGTCTGTGTTCTAATTATGCTGAAATGTTTAATATAAATTCAGTGTTTTTACTGAAGCCTTTCCTTGGCATAATGATGTATTTGGTTTAGTTATTGTTTCTGTTAATTCTAATGCCCCCTGCTGCTGAGGAAATGGCATGTGCTCTATAAATGGAATTATAAATATGTTAAAGGATACAAATTGGAGTGCTTTAAGAGTATAAGTGGATATTTGGGAAGCAAGAAGTGATGCTATATTAGAGTGCAATAGCATCTTCTGGGCAAAATAAATCCAAACACATACTGAAAATAAGTGAGGGATAACTACAACACAACCACTGTGGGAATGTCTGTAAACATCTGAGTGTGTGTGTATATATATGAACCACTTTTTGCACATTTCTGGTAGAAGGGAAGGAGTAGCATAAGTAAATTTTAGAAAAAGATAAACAGCCATCACTGGGAAAGATGGTGAAATGTGAAAACTGCTGAACATTCAGAGACTTTTCCTATTTTTAATTGATTTATTTTTTCTGAATGCCCTTTTTTTTGGTGTGTGTTTTGGGGTTTTTTTTTTGTTTGGTTTTTTTTTGGGTTTTTTTTTTTTGTTGTTTTTGGTTTGGTTGGTTTTGTTTTGGTGTTTTTCTTTTCTTTTTCTTTTTTTTTTTCTTTTTTTGTGTGTGTGTATTTTTTTCTCCCTACTTTGAGACAAAACCCATTCAGCTTTGGTAAAGATATGCTACTTTAACAGGAATAAAATGTTGAAGTTACAGACTTGATGGGTGACACAAGTTTTTATGCATGGAATTTTTCATTACAGAATTTGCTCTTCAGAATTTAATAATCCAGAAAATTTAATATGGTTTGAAAATTGCTTGACACAGATTATTAGTCAGCATTATCATAAGGAAACAGGGAGTAAAGACTGTTTGAACAAGATGGAATTTGCTTTACGACCCTGAAGAAGTACTTCAGTGTTATTTGAAGATGAGGTAAAAATTCAATAATATTGTGAAAGAAAATTAAGACTATCATGACAAGGTAGAATGAACCATTAGAATGCAGTAGATAAATATGCTGTAGATCTAAATAAATCTCAAGAAGAATAGAATTTTGCTGAAAAAGGTATTAGTTTAAATATAGCAAGAAAGATGATTCATAAATGAATATTCATTGTGAGAGACAACCTTGGAAATGAAGCCAGAGAAAATTGAGTGAATAGCAAAGGAAAAATAATGGTCTGCAATGAATGTTTGATAGGATAGAGCAGTACTCATACAGTGGTCATCAGCAGAAAACCCCTTCATATGGTGTTGGTAAGGCTGAACCATGTAAAACTCCCAAAAATATAAAGAAAGAAGTAGCACATGTGCATTCTAAACATTTTTAACTCATCTATATTTTAAATCTATTTTAACATAAAATCCTTTATATCTCACTTTCATTTCTCCATGAACTGCATTACTTGAAGTGAGTTTGTCTTACTCCATTGTTCATCAGAGATATCCTTCTGCAAGATCTTCTCTCCTATGGGGTGCAGAGAGAGGAACCCATTACCCAAGGATCAACCCAGGGCTGACATGAGAGCTGCAGTAGGGCCAGCATTGTTCCCATCATTCTTATGTGTGTAAAAAACACCAACTTTGTAACTCTTTGTCGTTTAGTGAATGATTTTCAAACACTAAAATTCTTCCTGTTTAAATTCTTCATATTTTGAATCTTTCTCATAGTCCTATTCAAAAGAAACTAATATATGTATTATATGCACAATGGATGGCTTGAAAGAGAAGTTGTCTTCACTGACAGGAGAGATCAAGTAAAGTTATTTATTTTTTAATTATAACATATATCACATTGAAAACATATTGTAAGGTGAGTAGGGGAATAGGTTGCTATAAAGTCTGAACTTGAGTGAAGGAAATAAAATTGTATTGACTTTTAATAATTCACATGCTTTGCCATTAATTCACCCTTTTTTTTGGCAATAAAATGTAATCAGGAGAAAAAACAATCTCTTCCGTGATCAAAGTGCTCTCTTTCAAAGAAGCAGGTAGAGTGTTCCCCCTTGCCTGAAAACAGGCACAGACTCTCAGCCCACCTCAGATGCAGAGAACTCTAGAGGAATTCAGACCTGCACCCATGGAGGCACCCAATTAGGAGCTAAGAACCCTCTGAAAATCAAAGTTTCCTCATTAATGAAACTTAGTTATGTGTTTGACTTCTTTTTTGAAAATGCACAGTATGCATTTCCTGAGTTATATAAACTCAAAAATAAAAGAATTTTCCTTAATCTTCTCTAATCTCTTACAATCCTATGAAATATCAGTTCCCTTCCTTCTGTTGCCTGTTTGTAAATAGACTCCACTGAGCCTGATAACATCAGGGCATTCATTGCTTATCACATTTGGAAATGGTGATTTGTTCTCTCACAGGCTGCTCCAAGGGGTCACTCAGTCCATCTCCAGGGAATAATCAGCATTTTTAGCAGGAGCTGGGCCAGTCCAGCCTTGGTACCTGTGCCTTCCTGGGCCCAGCCTGTTGGCACCATCAGCTTCACAGGAATTCTTGTCAATGGGGAACCAAATTCTACTTTCACACTCAGCACTTACTCGTATACAGAAGACTTTCAAGGACACACCTGAGGGCAGATCTGGCTCTGTGTGATTAACACACACAGTCAATTCACAGAACATGTTGGAAAATTTTCATAATCAGTAACTGAAAGTTTGGATAAGTGTATACTCTGCAGTATCTTTACCACAGAAATTTTCTGTTGCAAGCTGCCATGCTCAAGTATGCATTTCTTTTATGAATGAAGGTCTTTTGTGCATCAAGATTAAAATCCTCTGCCTCTCTGCTATGAAGGGGAAAAAAAAATCTCTTTTAGAGTGCAGTTCATGTAAACCATTTCTTTAAAAACAGAGCCCTTAAATAGCTCCAAGTACATTTCTGTGTATGACACATAAATGTCCACTAATTGCATGTAGGGAGAACTGAGATTCCAATAGCAAATTCTGTAAAAAGTAGATATACAAAGAAAAGTGGAAGCATCTGTTTAATATATACGACATTAGAATTTAATTTTACCTCTGTGATGCTTTTGTGTAGCTGCAGTGTTACAGAGGAGCACATAAGCATAGTAGTGCAGTGTCAGCAGGTGCATGCCACCAAATTACTGCTTTTAATTTGCATATTCATCTGCTAAGAAGCATGTCATTATCATATCAAAGGGATACTAAGCAACATCTAGCTTCGAGAGATGTGGCATAGTTTCAATACGAGCAATTAATGCAAGATGAGGACTCTCTTTTTGTCATGTCTCCCAGGGCTAGCTGTAATCGGGCTTATTATTGGATACCAATAAGACTGAGGTACCAGTTGGCAGAGAATGAGAGAAGTACAGAAAAACAGAGCTGTATGAGGTGTCTTAACTACACACTTGATAGAAAACCAATTCTCTGGTCACTTTTTGAAAACAAAAGCTGCTGCTATCTGCTGAATAAGTCTGATCAAAGATAAACATTATATGTAGCGTATCTTTAAAGGGAGACAACAGAGAAAAAGTTAAACAAAAATAAGCTATATTTTCCATGAAATGAATAAGTAAAGCTGACTAATGAAATGCAGAATCGAGGCTCTTAGAAATCCATGCTCTTAGAGAAATAGATTTATAAGTAAGCTTTTCTTTCAGAGATCCTTGTTGCAATAGGTCACTACTGCATGGGCCAAAGAGGGTGGATGGAGATCATAATTCAAGAAGGCTCAGTAGGCAGGTCTCCTGCCACTGTTCTGTGCAAGGCATTGTACTTTGCAGTGGTCACAAATAGGAAAGTAGATGGAGTCTTAACATGTTGAACAAATCAGTATTCAAAAGTAGTCTCCTATGGTAAAGATCACTTTGATGGACTGTTTTGAGAGATATGCCAGAAAAAAAAATTCTCCTCATGCATGAAGAGATGTACCTAAGGGTATCTTGGGTCAGCTGGGGCCTGCTGTGCTCAGCCTGCTGGGCTCAAGATGTAGGCAGAAATAGAAGAGGAAGGCAAGAGTACAAGGACATTTCTGACAGAGGACATCCTGTGGGATGTTAGGCAGGGTCCTTCTAAAACTGATTTAACATCTGTGTTCAACAGCTGTGGGTAAACTTTGGGCAACAGTTTAGACTTTGGCAAAGACAAGTGGAGCCTAAAATGTGATTGATGGTAGACTCCTCAGACCAGTATTCAAAGGGACAACCAGCCATGAACTGGTTAATTACATTTCAGATTTTGTTCATCATTTATCTCTTGTGGTTTAGCTCTTTTGAAAAACCTAAGCTCCACAGCCATTAAACATGGCCAGTTTTGTCTCCACCTCCTGAGGATCTGATCATAATGTAGTTTAGTACTGCTTAGGTAAAAAGAATCCTGAACTACACTGACCAACTTCATTTTTTTCAAAGAGAAGGAAACGTTTCACCTTCTTGTCACTGGGCCACCATCTTTTGACACACAGTAGGTGTTTAGGAAGTCCTCCTTTGCATCTTTAGTACTTTTAACTCTGTTCCTGCCACTGAGACTAATTTCCCTGATTCATTTCTAGTAATTTCAATAAGATTAGGACTTCACCCTCTTTGGACATTATTGAATTGGATTCATGGCTGTAGCTGCCCCAGCCTCATGATAATGATCAGTTGTTAGTGGCAGTTAGTCATTATACTGTGGGAAAGAGAAAGCAGCTGTAATGTTTAAATATCATGATTATAAGGTCAGTAGTAGTTTTTCAGTATTTATGCAATTATGTATAGGTACAATGATGTGCTTCATGTCATCAATATGAGTACAGATAAACAAAATAGATGTGCTACTTACAGGATACAGTGGCTTTTTTCATCTTTTCTAGACAACTTTTGTATTTCATTCAGGTGCTAATAGTTAGCATTTTACAGCATGTCTTGGTATACTTAGTAGAAGATAATGTCATAGTCCTTTATTGTTTC
>NW_005054309.1:4802625-4850172 GCF_000277835.1 Geospiza fortis | reverse complement strand
AAACAACTGTTAAAAAAGTTTTCTGTCTGTCATATCTATAGTAGTGATTGTCACATTATGATTCACATAATAGCTGACAATAGGAAAATAAATTAGCTTAAAATTTGTATTAATAACCACTGTGAGATCTTGTATACTCTTTCAGTGTTTCAAAGATTTCAAAATCTCATAGTTAGAGTTGGAACAAAAAATTTCAAGGGTATTTGCAGTGTTTTCAATTTTTTTAAACACAATACCATTTACCATTATGGTAGGGTAAGCTAAAAACTAAAGGCTTATAAATTTTTAAATAATCATAATATTTGAACCTTAAATAAAAAAATGGAGAAAGGAAATTTAGAGATCTCCACTAGAGTTCACCAAGAACATCTTGCTTTCTTTTCACAAAAAAATCCCTGCAGAGTCTCTATTGGGGAAAAAAAAAATTCTGTCTTACTATAAACTTTTATAGTCTAATTTTTTCCATAAGTGATGAAAAATCTTTTTTAAATGAAAAATTAGTATTGCCCCCATGAAGATATATTAATTTCTCACAAAGGGTTAAATTTTAAGATTTTAGAGATGTGAATCATTTGCTGTAGTCTTAATCCGGCTGTTTTCATTCCAGCAAAATTTTTAGTAAGAGAAGGAAATTATATTGGTGGGGGAAAAAATACAATTGGGTTTTCTCATTAAAATTTGCAGCCATAATTGTAATTTGGAAGAAGGATATGTTGGTGATATACTAGATTGTTACTTTTCAGACTTCACAGTTAAGGATTTACAGATTAATACTGAACACTTTATGCTCCTTCAAGACTCAGTTTCCTCCTCAGTACATTTTTTATATTCTCCACTGCTGTGAAGTGTTAGGAAATATTATTATTTACTAAAATCATAAGTCACATATATTTGAGAAATTGCTACAGTTTTATTGATATAACCTGTATGGAAATTGGGCAACTCTAAGTGATATTTTGTCTTCAAGATGTGGCTCAAGAAGAGACTCTAGATTATGTGAAACTATTGGTTTTGGTAGCACTTAAAGTATATTGAAATAGAGGGGAAGACTTTTTGAGAAACTATTGCTTATTTAAGATGTTTAACACAATACATATCAAGATATAGTAAATTATTACAAGATAAAAGAGATAGTGAAGCAAAATGAAAATAATAGGGGTTTTCCTTGATAAATTACAGTATATAATTTTTAATTCTGCTTATAATTTGGTATGCTATTTTTATCATGCCAAACGTCTCAGGTAAATAACAACTCTTTATACTCACAAACTCTGAGTATTTCATAAAACTGATCTAAATTGTATTGCCTTAAACTTAGAAAATATGTACTGTTAAAATAAATATTATTAAAATTATTACACAGAAAACTGGACAACCTCCTTCAGGTTCCTACCCTAAGTTATATTTGCCTGCATTCAGTCTTGCCTCTCAAGTAATTTTTTAATTGGATGTAAAGAAACTGGTGTAGTTTACTTTAGATAAGCATTGTTAATTAGGTGAGATATTAGTACATTTTCAAGTTTCTCAGTTGGAGGTTTGTCATTTCTAACGTCAGTGTTGTGAACAATAGCACACATTAATTTCATTCCAAAAATTAATTGGAACAATGATATTGGTCATGCCTTCAGCAGCATTTTTTCTTCAAGACTAAGGATAAGGTGCAGAACATATATTTAATTTATATTTAACATATATTTAATTTAGCATAGTGTGTTTTTACTGAAACTTTAGTATCAAATATCAAAGTAATCAAATATCAAGTAGCATCAAAGTCCAGTTAAAGGCTGTGGTGGAGGCTGTGTTGTGGTGTTGTTCTTCCTGTTTGCTGGGGAAGAGGAACAGATCATAAAATGTGTCTGTGAATTGTAAGAGATGATTTGTGCACATTTTTCTGCCGCATTCTGTGATGGAAGGGCTAAGCTGAAGCAGCTAAAGGCATTTTTCCAATGCCATTTTAGACTCGGGGGTTGAAGGAGAAGAGCCCTGAGTTACGAAACTAGAACTGTATTGCCATGATGACAGTAAAATAAGCAGTGACAGAGACAGCTTGAATTTTACTGTAGCAAATGTTCCCCAGTCATGGAGCATTTTCCATACAATCCCAGACCCCTGGATCTCTCTGGTCTCACTGTTTAGTGATGGTTGGCCCAGGCCAGCCCATGCCCACATGCGGCTCTGCTTTCTTAGGGTCCAGTCCTGCCTGGCCATGAGTACCCTCAGCTCCCTGTGATGGTTTCTGTGGAATTGGAGGACCTCACAGGAGGGTGCTTGATGCCTTACAGGATCAGACACTGATAATTGAATCTCACAAGACAGAGGTGAAAGAAAATTGTTTTCTTTCCAATTTCCCTCTGCTGAAGTCAGGCTGACTTTCCACATCATGTTTGTAAGTGCCCAGGGCCAGAGTCTACAAGAATTTTGCAGTTGTCATTTGCTTCATTAAAAACTGAGGACACTCAGATGATCACTGGATTGGACCCGTTTTGTTGTACTTCATTACTTCTAAACCATGATCAAAGCTGTTATTTTTCTCCAAATCTATTAAAGCTATTGCAGATCGTCTTCAGATTATGAGAAGTGAACTGCAGACTATGTCGTATCAGTTATTATTCATAAATAAGGTTTACCATGTATTTATAAAGTAGCAGAATTTAAGCAAATTATAACCCTAAATTTTTTTCAGATTTATTTAAAATAGAAGGATGATAAATGCTTTGAAAAAATAATTTGCTAGTTAAAATGAAAAGGTTGATGTAAGAGTGAATTAAAGCACATCATTTTAAACATGATCTTTCTAATACAAATGGAATTGCTATAAATATACTCTGGTTTTATTGTTGAGTAATGTGTTCAGTTATGCCAGACTAATAACTCCTCAGCCATGTACAAATCTACATTGTTTTAATGGCAGCAAATGTTCTAATCGGCTCAGTTGTAGCTTGTGGTCATAACACAGTGGCTGATGATGAAAAGTACATTTTGACTTATCACTTTTCATTTAATGTTCACATTTTTACCCTCTATATAACAGTGCTTCTAATAACTTTCTTTCCTGTAACAGATCTTTGCTAATTCTGCATGTTAGAAGCATCTGATTTTCCAATGTCAAATTTTTTTTGCTTAGTCTTTCATGTATGAACTTGTCAGTTAACAGCTGAGAACTTGGTGATGATGAATAAGGTTGCATATTTTCAGTCTTCTCCCTCATTGTCTTTTCTCTCTAACCAAGACTCAGCAGGTGAGACTTCACTCCACCAATACAGGGCTCTTTTTCCCAAAGAATTATCTTCGTGCCAGCTGTGCCCTGCTTTCAAAAGAGATGTGAAGCCATCCTGGAACTTGAGACATGAGGGATTCCAAGGAGAAGAAACCAGAAACTACCTCTGCTTGTGATCATTACAAATCACTCATGAATGAATGCTCAGAGATACTTAACCCCTATATGACTTCATCAGTTGTTCAAGCATTAATTCTACTCCTGCACTGATGACTTTGTTCACAGTTTGCAGAGAGCATACTGAAGCTCTCAGCTGAAGTGATTTAGCTAAGGCTGTATATATTCCATGCCAGGGATAGTGTCAGATCCCAGGACTTCCTGATTCTTACACATAGACCTTTATAGTAGTGGAAAAAATTACTAATGACTGAACAGACACTTGGAAGGCTTGCAGCCCTCTAGGAGAGTAGGCAGACTATAATGTAATATGCACCATTTTGAGTCAATGTTAAGTAGAACAGTTATACAACAAGATTTTTTTCCCTGTTGGCACTGTAAATGCTAACAAAGCTGTAGGCATTAGTATTAATTCCTGGTATTGATTCATCTGCTGGCATCAGGTGTAGTAAGTCTTGTAAAGAAAAGCCAATTCCAGCTCAAAAGCATTTTGCTTTGTTTTTTCCTGAGAGGGCCAGGGCTGTCTGCTTGCCTCATAAACTGGAGTCTGGAGGCTTCTGGGAGGGAGGGAGGAAGGAAAGCAAGAAGGAAGGAAGGAATTGGAAACAAAAATATTCAAATGCATGTCCTCATCTCTAGACAGACATGGCATTTTATTTACAACCCTTATTTCACCTTTTCCACTTTTGTTCTGTCCAAGATATAATTCTATTTACAGTGTAATATATTTGTGCTTCTTTTTATTTGTAGAAAGGAGTGTATCATATTTTTAGGTGTTGAAAATAAATGCCATTACTAGTGCTATGAAATTTTTCAGTGCTGCTCCGATATGTGGCTGCTCTGTGGACACCTGAAGGAAGCAGCTCTGTGGTGGAGTACCTTGGCAATTCTCTCCCTCTCCCTGGAAGTGCTGTCTATATCTACACATAGTTTCTTTGTCACCACCTTCCTGAAATAACACAGAAACTATCGTTATCAGGCTCAATAAAGAAAAATACCTTTGGAAACGTTCTTTTGGCATTAACAGTTACATTAACTCACCTGCCAATGCTCAGATGAGCTGCTTATTACCAAAACCTGTGCAGGGCAGGGAGTTGGACTCGATGATCCTGCTGGGTCCCTTCCAATTCCACTTATTCTGTGATACTTATTTATCTACATCTAATCAACAGAGAATCATCATAAGCAATTCTCTTTCTGGGGTCTTTATAACTTCTCGAAAGACAAGCTGAACTATTCCAAGCACAGAATAATGTGCCATTGTTCACTGTATAATGTCTGTACTTGGCGTTCCTCTGATTTCATGTTTTGCACTAACCAAGGGCTTTTCATAGTAGAAACATCTTTGAGTTATTTGCATCCTTGGCTTTGAGTCCAAGTAGAATCCAGCTGGCAGTATTTGTGTTTCCTGTTTATTTGACTTAGTTGAGATTACTGAAAGGAGAAACTTGAGTTTGTACCACTGTGATGTGTGTTGTAGAATTGAAAGTGAAGTCATAAACATGGTAGCTTCAAACGCTGCTGCTCTTGGGATTGAATTAGTACTTTGAAATCGGGGGTTAGGGTCTGGAATTTTGGGGGTTTTTTTTCTTTTTATTTTGCATTTACAAGTGAAACAGTAGTTTTCCTTTCTGTAGATGTTCTTTCCTCATGTACTCATGGACAGGCAGAGAATGTGAGCTACTTGGCCTTTTAGCAAAAGATGTTGCTTCCAGTATGAAGGGCTTTGGGTGTTATTTTGTTCTTTTCCCTGATCACTTGGAACAGGATCCCATACAAATTTCTTACAATGTCAATGTGACAAAGATCTAGGGCGAACGTGGTTACATATGGAAAAGCCTCTGAATGTGTGGGTTTGGTTGAGCAGACTCTGAAACCTCCAGCACCCATGGACTGGGGCTCATTTGTGTTCCCTGTGGACCAGAAGTAAAGATCTACAGTCCATTTGCCAGCAAACAAAAGCATTCCTTCTTTGGTGCTGACATGGTTTCTCTGATAATAGGTCTCTTAATAGCAGGAATTTGTAAATCAAAACTACAGTAAATATATCAACGGTACAATACTTTCCATGTCTAAATAAACAGGATTTTTCGCTTTCACTTTTATCTTCAGGATGTCAAGCAAGAGATTAGAAGGCAATTTTGAAACTGAAGGGGGGGGGGGAACCATGATGTTATTCTGTAGAAGTTATTTGATTGCTCTTCATAGTCTTTTCATTACAATTGGCATTTAGAAACTCAACCACACATGCCGCTCCACACCTTTCTACATGATACTGTTTCTTCCTGTTCTCCTTATCTGTAACTGTGATGATGCACAGCTTTCTCCTATTTCTTTCTTGTGGGTTTGTGCAGTTTCTTGATGTTTGTGACAGGCCACGATAGGGGAAGCTTTTATCACTGTGGGGTTTGGAGGCCTCAGTAAATTGAAAATTGCAAATGAAATCCACTGGGCTTGAATTCATCAGCTATTATGTCAGATGACCTTTGGCAGCTGCTGATAAAAATGAGAGAATGTTAGCTCTGATCCAATTTTCAGCACTAACCATTCCTTTTCAAATCCATTCACAGTCAGGCAGCAGACACATGGGAAGTGAAAATGATAGGGTTTCAAGAGAGCTGCATTGTGTTGCAGATTAAGATTTTCTCCCCCTATTTCTAGAGGTCGGCCCCCAGGCCCCTGTCTGGTATCTACCTATTGTCCAATCAGTTTCAATATCTGCTTTAGAGGACATGTTAGCCATCCTTACAGATAAGTGCTTACAGGAGAAAATGTTGGACTTAATAGTTTTGCTTGGGAGGCGTCAAGGGTCACAGTGTACCAATATTGACTGGCACATGTTAGTTTAATCTGACATTCTTAGGAATGCGACACTAGATTCTTTTGGAGTTGTTGATCTCTGAGATTTTTGTTCCCAGGTCTAGGCTTCATAAATTTTATTTTTCTGTAACTGTTTATATTCATGAGCCACTGATATTCATAAAAAAGGCTGCCATGGCTGGACCCAGGCAGCCCTTACCTCGTAGCCCTGTCTTAGGTAGGGGTTGAATAAATTATGTTGCATGATGGTACTGTGCTCTTTCTCCTTAGGGAAGCTGGGAAGATGCAGGCATTTTGTCAGCACTTGTGAACTATGCCCTATGGAAAATTAAATAATCAGGTTTTCAAACCAAAATTAATATAATAAATATAACTTCTAACTGGGTTAAGTGTAAATTTTGCCTTCCAAGGTCTTGAAGCCCCTCCCTCTGCCTTTAGCTTCCTGAAGCATGAGGAGTGCACTCAGCACCTCCAGGAGTTGCTCATGGCATCAAGGGCTGAACCTGAGCTCAGAATAACCTTTTAAACCAACATCATGTTCATGTATGTGCCCCACTCCCTATCAGCTTTTCTCTTGCTAGTTTAAGAAGGAAAATAATAAAACTGTGGACTCTGTTCCCTCAAAAAGTAATACATATCATTAAAATTTAAAAGTTTTAGAATAGCACCTTGCACTGCTTAGTTCTTCAGTTTTTAGAGACATAGTTCCCATTGAATTCTCTTTTTAGAAGGCAATAATGATATGTAGATTGGACTTGTTTGGACAAGAATTCAAAAATCAGATTCTTTGACTGATCACACTGTCACTTTTCAAAACATCACTGTTAGGTCTTCATTGGAAAAGATATTCCTAACACTCTTACCAAAATGTTTCAGAAGTACAGTACCATCTTAAAATTGCATATGTTTTATATTTAACATTTTTACTGATTCCCTTAGCTAGACTGTGAATAAATATTCAGTGGCTCAGCTCAATAAATAAATAATTTAAATTTAATTTATATAATAGGGTAAAAATATGAATATAAATAAAATCTAAGTACTAATTTTTAAAATAAGTCACATTTTCTGTACTTGCTTCTGTGTAGCTATTGCTGGTCTGAGCATTGGAGAATGAGAAACAAACCCACTGTTTTAAAGATTAATCTGGAATATGCACATGCACTGGTTGCATGTTCATCAAATTAAAGCTAAAACTAAAGCTTATAAAGTTACATTTTATTTATTTCTCTAAATCACATAGAAAACTATTTCAGATATAAGTGTAGCTGTACCTTATTATTGTGGGCAAGTTGTATAGTTGACTGAAAGTAATCACCTATTTTGCATTATTATGATGTCATATTTTCCAAATCCTAATTTTAAGATATAAAATTTGCATGGCAATCATTGTTATCCTTAGATCTGTTCATATATGAATCATTGAGAAGCCTAACTGTAGATCGAAACTCTTCCTCCCTTCTCTATCTCTCCAGATAAAAGAATAAAAAATTTCTTTCTCAATTTTATTCCCCGATCATGTGAATTTCGGATCTCTGCAATGGTAGCTCTTAGCATTTTATAATTTTCTATCACAAGTAAGGAATTGTCAAGAAATTTCAACAAATCTGAAGCATCTATCTGTTAAATGTCTTCTTATGTAAAACTGTGAGATTGATGGAAAGTGAGCTAGAATGAGATTTTTTGAATAAAATTCCCTTCCTGGAAGCAGACATTTATGCAGCCAGCAAGCAGAACTAGATGGAGCTTGCCATGAAGGCCAAGGCCAGGCTGGGGATGTCTGGGGCACTGGAGAAGGATTTCCCTGGAGTTTGTGCCTGTTCCCAGGCACTCCATGATTGTGGCTGTTCAGTGTCCCAGGAAATTGGCTTTCCTTCTAGGAGGTCTGGAGTACGAGGGGCTGCTGCTGCTGCTCATTTCTTTGCTTTTAAGCATCCTTATAAACTTCCTGTGACAGTGTTCTTTCATGGGGAAGACCTGGAATTTGTCTGGATAAAGTAAAATAATGGTACAGGTGATTTGGCTGTCTTCTTATGTATCCCTCAGCTGAATATTTTTACTCACATCTTAGGTCTTGAATAAGTCAATGAATAATGAAATTGAAAACCATTACATGGAATTATCATCAGAAAAGACAACTTTAGGTCATGTTCACAAAGCATATATTGGCTAAACTTGATTAACATATCTATGTCTACTTTCAAATCCAATACTCAGTTTTGAAATCTATTAAATAGTGGTCTAACAAAATACAGCATGATATTTTTCCAAGGTATTCCAGAAAATAGCAAATGCAAAAATAAAGCAGATTTTTTTTAAATTATGGTTTTGGTTCTCATTTTTGGATCTATATTTTCTATTGAACATTCCAGGTTTTCTTCAAGTATTTAATAATTTGTTAAATTATATGACACTGTAATTGCTGTATTCTATACTTTAAATGAATGGGGTTTTTTCTACCAAAGTTTTGCAGGTGATATTTTTCTAGGCAAAGTCTGCATAGACATGAACTTTCCTTTAAATCCTGTAAACCTGTTCTAGTAGTATGTTTAAAATGTGGTATTTATGGTTGTGGCAAGCTTAAAAAGAGTTCCTATGAAAATGAAAACCATTCACATTAAGCACACAGTGAAATGCAGTCCAAATGTGTTTCTAACCCACTCTTTCTGAAACCCAAAGAGTACTTGGAGGACTTAAGTGCCCTGAGTAACAGAAGAAATGGATTTCTCTTTGATAAGCAATGATTTCTGGGCAGAAGTTTTCTAACAATTCCTTCTATCTCCTATTTGCCCAGAGCAGGGCAAGGGCTGGCCCAGGGACCACCTTCCCTGCTCTGTCCATTTCTTTGTGTGTCCTCTTGGCCTCCTTGTGTTCCTCTACAGTTGGACACAATTTGGCTCCAATGTTTATAAAGCTTTATAAATCCTAATCCTAAAACCTCGTATCCATCAAAACATGCATCAGAATCTAAATTCCTAGTTTCTATATATTAGTGACTTTTAAACAAGTGTTCAGCTAAGTCTCATTATAATCCAAGCAAGATTGGTTTGCTTGTTGCTTTGACATCCCTTTTATAGTGTGATTGCAAGTGGGGTTAAAATCTGATGCTGGACCTGTATCAGGGAAACTATGTAAATAATGCATCCATATTCTTATATTATTATACAACAAAGTTTTGAGGAATCCTTGCTCAAAATGAAGTCCAAGTGCACTTACTCAAGAAATGTGTAATTAGAAGAATAGAACATTTATCCTGCACAGCTCATAGTTTAATTAAGCAGAAAAAAAGAATTAGTGGCAGAGTATTCATGGAGAGGGGAGAACGGGCGTGTAAATGTGTAAGCAAACACAGAAATTTTTCATTATTTTTCTGTATGTTTAAATGCTGTCATTTGAAGAAGGTGCTATGGTCAAGGAACAGGTGAGGAACATGCTTGAAAAGAGCAAAGAGCTGTATTTTTACCTGATTCATCTTACTGGTTTGTTAGGGGACCTTTTCTCAATTTGCAGTTTGATTTAATCTTGTGTTTATGTGTCATCTCCTAAATATAGACACCAACTGAATGTCAGATAAGTACTATTTTATTTTGGCTATCTCAGCTTCCATCGATTCATGTACTGCTTTTCATAAAAGAGGCAGCAGGATCAATATTTGTAATGGCTAAGTTAGTGTTTCAAAGCTGTTAATCATTCTCCCAGATGACTTTTTCCTTCAGTGTTCAACATGACTCACATCTGGTAAAAAAACCCTTTTTATAAACAATGTTTTCCTCATCCTGGTATTGAAAAAAAAAAAAAAGTTGTGTGAAGAATTTTGAAGTAAAACTAAAGTATCATGTGGGGAGGATTTCTCATATGGAGGTTGATATTTGTCTCTTGGGCTGTTTGCTGCTCAGGAGAACACCAAGTGTATGGATGAAAGTCCCGAATGACTTCACTGGGGTCAGTGACTTTATTCCAGTGCATGCTGAGGTAACTGAGATTAGATTTTGGTCACATACTGTGTCCTGTATTTTCCCCAGTGTGAGACATGCAGTTACCATTTCAGCAATCCTGCAAGGAGTCACCAGGGATTTTAGCAGTGCCATGTCAGGAAAGCCCTGTCTGCTGTGCTGTTCCTCTCGTGTTTCAGTGCTGACTCCATCCATGAGCATTTCCTGTGTGCGGGTCTTTTTCTGAATGATGCCTCAATGATGACACACTGAACCTATAGGGCAATTAATGCTGCTGTTAAAGAAAATATATTTGCATCTATTTAATAAGGACATCTGGGGGAAATGCTGTTAAAAATCTTTGAGTGTTCAACTTTAAAGTGTTATAGGGAACATATGTGCAAATGGAAAATCAAGGAAAAATACTAAAATATGCTAAAATCTGATTCCATCTTGGGAACGACCACTCATTCAAAATTAGATAATAGACTGGACTTGATCTCTCAAGTCAGTTAAGAGTCCTGAAGTTGAACACTAATGTATGTGGAATCATACTTCCACATGGAAAAATCACAAATAAAAAAAATATGCTATATATCTGCCTAGATTTTTATTCATTGCAGAAAGAATATTACTCTCAAGATGAAAAATATTAGGTTGTTCAAGAAGTTGAAGATGCTTAAAGTCCTGTGGAAAAAGTAGGCAGCCATCTCAAAATTCAGATTTTTGGCCAAGTTTCTGCCCCAGAGGTATTCCCACAGCTGTCGTTCCATGGTGGTATCAAGTATTCCTGAAATGTTTACTTGCTGTGGAGTGTGAGTGCATCTACTCATTCAGATTTTCTGCAAAGGTGTGAACTTCTTTGTACACATGGACCTGAAAGGTTGCCACCAACAATGAAGGGGATCAGTGGGATCCCACCTGCAGAGGGTTCAGCCCATAAAGAGCATCAGTAAAGTCTTGCAAACAGGGGATCCTGTACCAAAAATGCTGGATTTTCTTCCCAATTCTTCCCTGTGCAGCTCTACACTACATACACCACTACAGAGCAGCTCTGTGTGATTTTCTAAACTAAAAGACATAGTTTTCAGCAAGCCGTCTTGCTGAAATTATCAAAATTGTTGGATGGTCTGTAATTACAATTTTCTATCTTCATCAGGTGAATTGCGTATTTTTTTTCTTCCTTTAGAGGATGCAGATGCTTTGCAAATGACTTCTGAAAAGGAGTTGTACAAAGAAATCAAGTTAATATCTTGGAAGTCTTTTGTGGATGTGATGCTGAGATGCTGGTGAAATTACATAGTTAGCGGTGTAGGATGAAGCACAAAAAGCCAAGATGTCCCAGAATACAGTTCAACAATCATTAATTTTTATTTCTTTTTGAAGTGGTAAAGACATGAACAAAAGAGAATGAGAGCTATGTTGGTTCATACTGTTCTGATTTTATGCTGGTTGTCCTTGCTCTGTTGTGCTAGAAATAGCTACAGAAAACAAGTAATATTTCTGATTGATTTCTAAGATTTGTGACACCAGCATCCTCTGGCAAATGTTTTTCTTCACATTTGGGAATGAATGAAAGGAGAACTTTGCAAATACTGTAGATCTGGGTCAAAATCTCCTGTAATTTTGGAGGGTTGCTCTTTGTTGCTATTGTGTGATTCTAAAAGATAAAGGATTTGCCTTTGAATTCAGTATTTTTGCTTCAGATACACATTCCTGTGCACATGAAATTTGATAATGAATGTTCTATGGGTCAGTGAGTAATCTAAAATTCTCTTATGAAATTTGCTACTCTAAACATTTTAGTTGAACTGTTGCTAAACAAAAGGATATCTGTCTTGAAGCCTATTTATGATTGATTCATAGCCTGAACAGTATTAGTGACAGTGATATTGAATTGTAATCCCAAATTAATTTTACTTAAATTCTTAAATTGAGTCAAATATTTCATAATGGCTTCTTTCCTGGTGAAACTTGCTTAGGTTTTTTTTGACTTGTTCTATTTTAAAGAATAGATGAGAATTACTTGCTAAATAAGATTTGCAACATATTAAGTGAAGGGAAATAACAAGGTTTGTAATTTACAGGGGAATGAGTGATTTCTTTTCTCCTGAGGCCTGATTAATTTGCTATGTCATTGTCTTTTGATAGTTTCCATTTTTCTTTCTTTTTTTTTTAATATATTTTTCAAATTGCTAATTGTTCCAAAGCACAGGAAATTCAAGCAAATTGATCTTTTCACTTGAGTTTTATATCCACCCTTCATTTTAAAGACTAAACTTACCATATATTCTGTATATGGAACAGGTAATGGATTCAACTTCATAAAATATAGTATTGACAGATACAAAATCACCTTAAAAAGTTGTTGTTAAATTCAGCATTAATTTTGAGACTCTGCTCTCTTTGGTTCCATAAAGTGATAATGGAATTTCCTGATAGCAATTGCTTGCAGAAAAATATTTAAGATTTTTTTTTATTCTTGCTAGATTTTTTTTTTATACTCACTGGAATTGTTGCTGGGTGTTATTATGGCTTATCAGTAGAGAGCTTTGCTGGGTCTCGTGCAGTCAGATGCTGTAAAAAAGCCTGGTGAGGCTGGCAGCTGGGAGCATTGATGCCCACACAGTGTCTCTCTATCAGTGGCATCTGGATGTGGGCTTGGCCTCCTTCCGAGGCTGTTGGCTCACAGCACTGCTGCCTATTCAGATGTATCTGTACTAAAGCATAACAAATTTACATATGTTTTGCATAAAGCTTTCAAGCTATTGCTTCTATGTTTCAGGTTGCTACACTGGAGATTAATCAGAAAACAAAAGTATTATACCTAGCTAGCAAACTATTATCCACAAAATGTATTTTCATCTCTCTGATTTTTTTTTTAAATGGGTTGCTTGGGATTTTTATATTTCTGGTGCAGGAATAAATGGAAATGGGGAATTGAAGGACACACATTTGTAAAATAATAGAAATTATATTTTCCTTAAGAGCAGACTGGATGTTATTTCCACCTTCTTTTCATTATTTAAAGGACATATATTAGATGTATTTAAACTATTATTCTGTTCTGGGGCTTGTGGAAATAGTAGTCATGTTCTTTTCTTTCTAAGTTCCTCCGCTGTCCTTACTTCAACTGTAAAAGAATGATGGGGAAGTTCATGGGAAGCTTTTTCATGTAGGGAGGTTCTCAGGTGACATAAATGCCACCTTTTTATGAAACCCTTCCCCACAGTTGTCTGCGTCTGAAAGAAGAGTTTGTGTGACAGTTCATGCCTGAAAGCAGGTTGGTAATCAGTTAGACCAAGAAATGAAAGCTTTCCTTTCTGCTGTTGTTAGAACACATAGAATGGGGGAAGAAAGTCCAGTTGGTTGTTATGGATGTACAACTGTGAGTCTGGGAGGAGAAGCAACAGCCCAGCTCCATGTGTTCAGGGTTTTTCCATTAAAGATTCAAATGACCAGAATATTTTGTGCTCCAGGAAAGGATATATATTATTATTTCTCTTCAGGAAATCATATAAGCAGTAATTTTTTTTGCCTTTTACTCCTTTCCATGTCTCCTAATGTGCTACATGATACAGGTAAATCTTGGCAGGTAGGATATCTTTAATGACATTTATTTAATTACTTCTGCCTATAACAAAAAGTTCTGAGGAAAGTGCTGAGCTTTATCTGAGCTTTAGTTTTCAAACAGACCAAATATGTAACAGAGGTGAGCTGCCACATGGACAGAGTGATGTATTAGATATATCTGACCAACAATTAGCTTCTTTCATATGCATGGGCAAAACTCTGAAATCATGACTTATGATTTTTCTTTTTTTTTTCTGGCCCAGTAAAGACTTGGTAGAGGAAGACACTGTTGTTATATCATGTTTAGGGTTTGATAATGACATTGGATTGCTGGCAAAATCTGCAGTTACTGGTTTCTCTGTGTTCATGTCTTTTCACTTTCTAATACATGCCTTTTTGCACAAGAATATATATTTTACCTAATCAGTATATCTGTAACCATGCACAAAGATGAAAAATGTAGTTTATGCTATCCGAAGAGTATCCTGATATAGCTCTAGTGGTATCTAGGAATGGATTAAACACTGCTGTGCTGAGCATAGAGCAATCATATGAACGGATAACTTTCATGCCCCACTGTAAAGGGAATTTTCTAAGTCTAAATTAATGAGAATGAAATTGTCCTTCAGAAGAAATTCATCCATCTTTGATGGTAAAATAAAAGAAATACTGATTTCCTGCAGCAGTCATGGATCTCATAACCCCTGGCATAAGAAACAAAACTGAGTTGACTCTTAGAATTACAGGCTTTGAAAATGTAGTTCCAAAAATTAATATACAATATTTTTTTTATCTCTGTAAGCTTATATATTGGTATATTGAAGTTCCTTGAAAGAATATTTGGGAATGTTGCCATGAGCTGGACATGGAACAAAGTATTTGTGACTATTCTAAATCTGTCCGTGGGTGTGAACTGTGCAAGGTCATCTTGTCAAAGCATCACTTTGAACTCTGAAATAAAGAGAACAGAAACAAATATACTGGATTAAAAAACACTTCCAGTGTTGCCAGATAATTACCAAAAAGAAAGTGCCTATACTGGAAATATCAATAACTGTAATGTGTGAGATTTGTTAAAACACACAAACTCGCTCTCCACTGACTGTCACTAATATTTATTCGTCCGGTGACTGTTAATCACACCAAGTTTACAGTCCCGTGTAGCACCTGTCACAGGTGTTGATCATTAATCAGCTATTACAGCAGTTTATTCTGCTGCTGACAACTTGCAATTTTCTACTGATTCAGCTAGTTTGTCAGGTGGGAATTATGGCATAGCACATGTGACAAAACACATCACACATTTCTCTCTCTCTCTCTCCTCTCTCTCTCCCCCCTTCTTTTTTTTCCCTTTTTTTTTTTTTTTTTAATTTTCAGGCTTCTCTCTCTTCCTCTCTCTCCCCCTTTTTAGACAAACAATATCTGGGAACTCAGAAGTAATAAGGCGGAATGTATAATTAATTACCCAGCTTGCTCTAATTAGGGATGAATAAGTTGTGTCCCTCTCATCATCACAAATGTGGTGATGGGTAATACCAGTTTATGCTGTATTAACTGCAAATATGCAATCCTTCTGAGAGCACTTTTGTTGATGAATTTGATGAATGTGACAATAATTAGCAGAGACAGATGAGAGCTAAATTACTACTGACAATGTAATGCTATCCCGCTCGAGGGTCTGAGAACGTGGCAGGCTAACATGGCAGGGACCAGGGCCTCGTTTCTAATTAATAGTCGTCTTTTTTTTTTTCCATTTTTTTTTTCCTTCTCTTTTTTTGCCAGTGGGGGAAAAAAAAAAAGGAGGAACGGTAATTGTTTTCGTCAAAGGCTGCAGGGAGTTATCAGGGTAATAAAGTTAATTAGCAGAACAAACATCCTTTCACTGCCTTACCAGATTGAGGAAAAGAGGGTAATTCAAACTGCAGAAAGATATGACTAGATGAGATGATAAGGAGAAAAATTTTACACAGGAGGCTAACAGAGAAGAATCAATTTTTTTCTTCATTTCTTTTGGCTTAGTCCAAGGAAAGGAATTATACATTCTCTTCTTTCAGCTCATGAAGTTGCTTATGTAGAAAACTTTATTGTTATGCTTTCTGCAATGGATGGGAAATGAAGTTAAGAAATATCATATTACATTGTTCCATTTCTTCAGGGGCTTCCAAATAGCAATTGTTTTGTTACATTATGTGCAATTTCCTTTTTATTAAAGTGACTTTTCCTAATATCCACAGCACTATATTGATCCCGTAATGTTCTTCAAAAAGAAAACTGTTTTTACTTCGTCTCCAGGTCTTCAATGGATCCATTGAGTGTGGCCATTGTACAAGGTTCTGAAGTAGCTAGCTTAGAGTTTGAATTAGTTGATGGATTTCTTTGAGCAGCATTTCTTTTACCATCCTCTAGTGTAAGTATGAAAAGAAAGTCCTTGTTCCTGCCAGCGTTAATGCATGTGACCAGCTTTATGCATGAGTAGTCCTATTACATTTGCCTCCATTCACTTACTTGTACACATAGGCAGGGCCAAGGTCCAAAAGGAGAGAGCCTTTCAAAAGTAGTAACACTGAGGGGTTTAGGTTACTTAGGATGGCAGTTCCTATTCTCATATATTTTCAGTGATGTTACCATCTCTCTTGCAAGATTTTTGGCCTACCTGCATGATAAGGCTAACACTCTATGTACTCTGTTTTCCTACCTGTACACAGGGTCTTGCAGAAGTCCAGAAGGTTTTGAAAACCCAGAGGGATCTGTCAAAGTAAAAATGTTTTCACATTATGGGGTATTGGGAAAAATACTGGAGATACCAAATCAGGGTGTGCCAGCTGTTTTGAGATGTCTGACCACATCACAGACTTTACTATCCAGGATGAATATGAGGTCAGGCAAGGTAGTCTCTTCTGTCCAAGGAGACAAAAGCAATCTGCCTTGCATTTACTGCAGAAGAAAAATGAAAGGGTTAGTAGTGACTAACCCTTAGTTAGTAGTGAAGCCCAGTCACTAATATCCTGTCAGTTTATACCCAGGGTTACCCACAATGTTCTGTGCCCTTGGTTAAAGGAGGAGCCACTGAGAAATCTCCTCTGGCAGAGAGGGCTGGTCTCCTCCTGGCTCAGGTGGGTGGTCCATGGAGGGACTCTGGGCTGCAGGGAGCTGCACAGCTCTCTCTTCCAAAGGGGAGATTCTGCTGTCTTAGACCACACAGCATTGAAACAGGACCCCAGACTGAGGGGTGGTCCAGGGCTGCTATTTTAGTACGTGTGATGGCCACAGTATATGCAATGCAATGAGAGCTCTGTGTTTCCACTGCTGAGCAGCCTCTCCCTTCAACAAAGCTGAATGACCCAGAGATTAGGGAAACTCCTGGTGAAATTCAGTTCTTTGAGTATTCCTGTGTGTCTGCACATAAATTCCTTAGGTTGAACTTTGAAGAAAATGTTCCATGAAATTCTCTTTAACTGAAGACTCAGCTTCCACAATCAGTTCTTGTCTCTCCTGTGCCACTTCCTGTCTCTTAGGCTGACCTGAGCCAAACTCTCCTCAATCATTACAGTCCTTGCCCTTCTACCTTTCTGTGCTCATTTCTCTCCTATTTTAACTTCTTTATTTTTTTATTCTGGCAACTCCCAGGCAGTAACCTGTGCCATGTTGTTGGCAACGGCAGTTATTGTCATTAGAAGAGCAAATCGGTTCCATTTTCAATCATATTGGTAACACTTCCTACATTTGCTAAAAGAATGTCTAAAGAGAGGATAAAATACAGAAGAGATATTTGATAACGTTTTTTCATGGTTTGTTAAGCATGTGTTGGGCACTGCAAAGGGCTGCGTATTTAAGTAGCTGCAAGACTGGAATACTGGGACTCTTGTCAGAGTGGATGAGGCAGCAAGTATGGAGCTGCTCAGGATCAGATGCTTTTTCACAGTCCTGTTCTTCTTTTATAGACTGGGCAGACAGAACTCCCCATCAGGAGGTAAATGCAACAAGCTGTGAGCAAAGTATAACCAAACTATTAACAAAGAACTCTGCATTAACCTCCTTAAATAATTCCTCACTGTAAACAATATTAATATAAAGCTCTAGACTTGTGTATTCCATATGTTTGCTCTCTGTCTTCAAACCCCAAATGGCCAGTGGAGAAAAATCTAGAACCCCAGTGGCCAGAGTATTTTATGGTGCCATAGCTCAAGGCTGACTTTGACATTATCTAAGCAATTTAAAATGTTCTGTTTGCAGAAGACTTTCTCCTTCTGTCAGGGAGTTCTGTCACTACAGGATCAATGCTAAATGCACTGTTGAGAATAAATACTCAAATATTTATTGAACAAAATACTGTAGTGAGCAGTATGTTCATTTTCAGCTTCTTCCTCAGTGAAGCTTCCTAGACACATCAGCACTTAACCTGAATTCTTATCTGGCTGTGCAAATCCATTTTTGAGGTCATCCAGCTGTTGTGCATGTCTTAGAAACCCTCCACAGCTTTGTCCCATACCACCTGAAGCCTTCTGTCCATGTGCTGAGCCCTGTATGACTGAGCCCTGCCCTTTTTACCTGCTGTTGCCCAATCAAACCCAGCTTTCCCTCCACAGCCCCGTTATCAGTTTCTCCTGTTCAGAGCACAGTTCCTCCTCCCCAGTCTTTCTACCTGCAATGCTATTTTCCTGACACCATGTGAAAAGTCTCTTCCTCTTCTGCTCTGGTGCTTCTTCCTTCGAAGATTAGAGAAAACAGAAGGAATATGGGTTTAATGTAGCATGATTATCCAAATAGTCAGCCACCACCTCAACCACTCAGTGTATACCATCTCTTTCTTTTCAATATTCCCACATCTCTCCATTGTAATGACCTGGAGAAAGGAACCGTGTGCTTTTCTTATTGAAAAGTGCCCAGAGAGCGCCGCTGTGTGAGCCAGCAGGTCAGCAATAACTGAGAGAATATTTTAGCTCAGTGGAATTTTTCATTTGAGAGTGGGAAAATGCCCTGTTATTTCATTCCTGTTTTTCTTTTCTGGCTCCTACACTTGACACTGACTGATTTTCTGCATGAAAAGGGATAAAAGAAACCATCCTGTCTAAATCAGTTTGGCATTGTGGAGTTCAGTGGTTACTATATCTGTATCTTTTTCACCTGGCTCATGAAGGGAGCATCTTATCATATTTATTGATCAGGGTGCTTTATAGCCATGGATAAACTGAGCTTTCATTTTTGAAAACAGGTATATATTTAAAATGTGAGGAAGCTGAAAGTGCCTCAAAATATAATAATGCATTATTTCTCAATAGAGTCTTGAATTAGAAAAGAGGCCTTAGAAATTAGGTAAATGTACTTTAATTATGAACCTTACCTTTATTGGTGGTTTTGGAGGTGTATTTACCACCACTAAAATTCTGTTTGCTGGATTTTTGACTGCTTACTCAAGTCATTAGGGTTTGTCCACAGGGTGTAGAGGATTGCTGTGAATCTTAACTCAGATGAACATAAGATTGTAGTCAAACAAACCTGAGGGACTCAAATATATTTTTAGTGATAACATTATTTTAGTGATAACATTATTTAAATATTCTTTTGTTCAACGGAGGTTTTGCAGTGCTGTCTAATGAAATTGTGGTGCTGCCTAAAATCATTTAAAATTGCATGCAAACAAATATTTGTACACAAGGTGGTGATGTTAGCAACCAGCTTCTTTTTATTGACAGCCCACAATAAATAACAACATATTGTTTAGGCTCTGAGCTATCTTCTGCTAACTTTGGATACTTGTACAAGGACAGATCTGATATATGAGCAAAGATACTGTGAATTGGTCTCAAGGTAGCAATGAAAAAAATAAGTATGGAGCTTAAAATGTCTTCATATCTTACAGGGTTTCTCATTTTCTTATGACATAATTGCACCACGAGAATCATATAAAACTTCAAATATAATGATGGTAAAAGCAACATGTATCAGAAAAGGTAGCTAGTGCAACCTTTTATTAAAGACATCTCTCATATTTTAAATATTTCTCATTCTACAACTAACTGGTTTAAAAATAGCAGCAGTTAGGCTGGCTGGGAAGAAAGGAAAGTCTCTTTTTAAACAGACATAGGACAAGGATAGAGCTAAAACCAAGGAAAGGGGTAATAAATAATGACAACAGATGTTTGTAAACCTTTTGCTCCTGTGTTCACTGTTTCCATGTGTTTTCTTGTCTTGATGTGCTGTCAGCCTCCTCTCACCTGGGACTGGTGATATCTTATCAAAGCCTAAGCAGTTCCTCTTCACAACAGGCAGATAATAGTGCCTTTCAATTTATCATACGAGAAGTCTAAAAGAACCATGGGAACGATTGGTCAGGTGACAGTTTGATGGACAGTTTGACAGCCCTTAAAGCATCATGGGAAATGGTTGTCACCTGATTTTTCAGAGCAACTGGGGAGATAACCTTCAGCATGACAGGAAAAACAAAATTCTGAATATTTGTGTAGGGTTTGCTAACAGCCGTAATGCTCACTTAAGTGATAATGGGGATGAATTTAGATTACTTGAAATGGAGTTATCTGAGCTGGGATCTGTTTAGCCTGTAAATGTTTTTGACATCTTTAGCTGCCTTTCAACACTTTTACTGAATGTAATTCTTCAAACAGAGGTAATGTAAGGATGGATTATTTGGTTTGTACTTAGTCAGACTCCCTGCAGAACACATGTACTGTCTCCCAAATGAAATTGGAAGAACAGATCTCCTAAAAATTGTTTATTCTTGCTTTGTACCTTATTGTCCTGACTACCCAAAAAGTATTCCTTGCTCACTATGAAAGACACTCTGTTAGTGTGAACCAGGCAGATGTTTGCGCCTGGAATCACCCTCATAATGGCCACTTCTGTGGGCTTCTGCTGAGATTCACAGACAGGTCAAATATTGACCTGGTAAGCACCATATCCTACTCTTAGGTCAAGACTGAGGCTTCTGAAAATGCTGGCATTGCTGCCATCCCCATTTTACTGCTGGGGGTAAATTCAAGATGCAGTTTTCTTGGTAGTGTAGTTCTGGTACTCCTCAGAAACACTGAAAATAAAAAACAAATCTTAAAAAACAAGATCACAACTGTAGGTTTTGAAGGAGAAACTGGGCAGCAAAAATGGTCAAGCATTTGTTCTTTAGCATGAAAACCTGGATAAGTGTTGCCTGTGTGGTACATTAAATCAATGTAAAGTTCTCACCTCCCAGAGGTGCAGAGGAGGCTGGTGTGAGGGGTGGAAGAAACCCTGCAATTAAACTGATCAGTGCAGTCAGGAGGACATGCATTGGAAGTCATTCCTATCCTTAGTTTGAAACTTCACAGCATATTTGAGCAAGCCATGAAGGTTTCTCAGCTTTTTCTGTTTATGGTTCTTCCTTTATCAGTTTAACCAAGATGCCATCACATCCTCTCACTCCTTCTACATCAGTGATGTCCACTCCACCTTCAACCAATCCTGTGTTTGCAATCTTGTGTTTCCCTGCTGTCAACATCTTTTGATTTTGAGGTTCTGAGCTCTTCTTGCAGCTTTTTCCCCTTATTTTAATCTTCATTTTCTGTTGCATGTTAAATGACAAACACAACTCCTGACTTCAGAACCCTGTTCTATTAAATTTCTAGCTAACATCATATCCTGCCTTCTTTCCCCTTCAGAGTCCCTCTTTTGAAACATGCTTCAGTGCTTTCTGTAATGAAGTTTGTAAACCACATATTTCTTTTACAAGAAGTTGTAGTTGTGATACTGTTGTTCTCTCTTCCCTGCTGAGGGACAAACTGTATAGACATATTTATGATCACTGGCTGTACAGAACAACTCAGAAATTAAGTAAATAAAAGGGCCCTTTTTTCAGTGTTAAATTGATATCCTCTCCTTCTTGTCTTTCCAGAGACAAATTTTAATGCATCATTAAAAGTTTCAACAAGCTGCAGACACTGTCACAGTTCTGCTGTCAGAAATTTCAACGTTTCATTGCCAGCATATTTAGTATTTATGATGTTATATAGTATATATTTTTTTTATTTTATCCTTTAAACAATGTTGCCCAGATAGTTTTGCATATTTTCTATCATAACTATCAGTATTATAACCATCAGTAACATTTATGTATTCCATGATCTGAAGCCTGTAGATTTTTTGGTATTGCAGTTTAAAAATAATAATAATTTGGGAAGTGACTGTGTGCAAGCATGCACAATATGTCTCCACACACGTCCCCCTCCACTCTGACTGAGTATCAGCAGAACAAGGTACATGTTAATTGCAGGCTGGTTGTGCCTCTGGATGTCCACAGCATCAAGGACACAGTGGCTTTGGGCAGGCCATGGCAGATGGTGTGTTTGGATGTGGGTTTTTCCAGATGAAGGTAGAGAAATCTCTTTAGGCTTTCACAGCTTGCCATGTAAATACTATTGTTCTGGTCAGCTCTGATTTATATCCAAGGCTATGGTAAGATAAAAAAGGGCCCTTACCCTTCTGTCACAAACTCCTCTTTGTTGAAGTTTCTTTTGTCAAGTAGCTCATACTCTGACTCATCTTTTTCAATACTGTGCTTAGTTTCAAAACTCAGTATTGTTTTACTCAAAATACACTTTAATTGCAAACTTAGTATTTCCTGAGTAAAATTTGCAAGTTTACTGTCTGCTTTAGATTTAGTATTGTAATAGATTTTTTATCATTTTTGCACAGCAATACTGAAAGAATCATCTATGTTGAGCTTTTCTACATTGTTTTTTTTAATAATGGTAAAATCTCCTACTGCAAATGAGTTTAACAAAATATTTCTGAGTGTATCCACTGCTTCTACAGAATGCAAGTTGCAAGTGAAGGTTTTTCTGCCTGTATTTTTGCAAGCAAACAATGTGGTTGTCAGAGAACCTAATCAGTATTTGAGCTGACAAACAACCAAACAAAAAAGGTATTTAGCAGGGCCTCTGATTTCCCTAATGACAGAATATACCCATCAAGGAAACTCAGTAGCAGCTGCTCCATTGTGTTAAAGATTTGAAGATGTCTTCGTTTTGAAAAAGTTTGGAGGGTTTTCTTTACTTTCACCAGAGAATATGTAAAGAGGCATTTTTATTTCTTTTTGGTGTGGGAAGACAGAAATCAGCTGATTAACCAACTTAATACTGCTTTCTGTGGCTGTGTAGTGGGTTCTTCAGTTTCAAGACTAAATCTTGTGTGTCAGTTGTGATCAGATAATTGCTGATAACAAATACAACTCACTCACTGGGCTCTCACATAACATCCATCTGGAAAAACACCAACATGCACCACATGGAAAAGAGGAGGATCCTCCTCTGCTTGATGACTGTTTATTTCTTATACTGTTAACTAGCATCCTCTTTGAATATTAATTATTTAATTCTAACTGCTTTTTAAATTTAAGTTCATAGCATCTACTGCCATAGTGTGATGAGGCTTCCAGAGAGTTCTAATGAAATAAGTACAGTATTTGCATGGTTGGGTGAACATTTAGATCTGTTTTTCCCTTGAGATGGAAAATTGATCTCGTGCTAAACAAGATAGATATTGATAAGAACACTGATATTGAGTTCTGCTGAAATCAATGTTTTTCATAACTGATTACTGAATTCTTGGAGTAACATCAAAAGGAATTCAGTAATGAAAGTGTGAAGACTTGAATCATTTGGGAAAAGAGAAAGAGTGAATTGTAAAATCAGATTGAATGACCTAAACAAGAGAGGGAATCCAGGGTAAGACAAAAGTAGTCAATAAAACAGCAGCCCGGGAAGCAGGAGTGATAAGGAGAATGAAACAACAGATGAGAATGGCTTCAGTGAAAAGCAGCTATGTCGGAAGCAATAAGAATAAAAAATCCCAGGCAAAATCTGGTAGTTTGACTGGGGCAGAAGAGTATTCCTGTCTGTCACAGCCTTTATCCTAGAATTTCATACAGTATTCTAATTGCCTTGCTTTTACTGCGTCCATGTATTATGGAGACATGGGCAGAGCCTTGAGAGGTCCTTTTATGTTTATTTTAAATTGGCAGAAATATCTCATATCCAGGAGAATCAGAATCTTCAGAGAAATCTGGGGGGATGATGCCTGCAATGGCAGCAGCACTTTAACCAGAAAGTGAAAGACAACAGAGTTTCTGTGTTACATCACTGCATCACAAGGCACAGTTTTCAAACTGTTGAAATTTGTAATTCATTGGCAGAATTAGATATCCTTATATTCAACTGGTGATGGTGGCTTGCTATCTTCTGAATTTCTCTGGAATGAAAGGGTGGATTCTTAGTTACAATCCCTGCAGCAAGGATGTCTGCAGCATTGGGGGCACTTATGAATATTTGGAGGAGAAACGGGAGTGCTGTTCACCAAACAAGGTACTTGACCACCTAGTCAGAAGTGCTGACGATTCCTTATGACACTTTTACCTGTCAAGAAGAATGTAAGTAGGATTCATGCATCTTGGATGTGTAGCATTTAGAATATTTCACACTTTGTGAGTGTTTTGAGCTTTAGAGAGAAGAAAAGAAGCAGCATTTGTTTGCTGGCATAGGATGCATCTTCACAAGAGGAGCTTTGTGAGTGTACGTATCTACCTGTTCTTTTTTGAAGTACTTCACTGCTGCTTTTCAGCTTTTGGTGTTTCGCTGGTGACCTGCAGGCACTTAGCTCCTCGATGAAGCATTGTCTACCACAGACAGCTCAAAGGACTCAAATTCATAGTTTCAGTAAGAGTTCAGCTATGAAACAATAAGGCTCAGGCACAGACATGTCAAAGCAGGTGGCTTCCTCACCATTTCACTCTTGCTGAATTCCTATTGTTGCTCTCAATGCCCCTGCTTCTCTCTCTTCATCTGGAATATATTCCAAGAAAGCAATCTATACAAGTGTATGTATGTATTATATAGATATACAAGTCCCCGTGAGAGTTATTATTAAAAAAAAATTCGTATTTATAATAGGAATCCTCAGGATTGAACTGAGTTCACAAGTTTGCTTGAGTGATAGAAAATTCAGAGTGATCATAATGAGGTCATTGTTTCCCTAAAACAGTGTAAGACAGACAGACATATCTTGTTTACATCTTGTTTACATCTTGTTTGTTTACATCTTTATGTCATAAAGTCAGGGTCAACATTCAAATGAATCTACAGGTCCACCCACATCTGCTTTTTCAAATCTGAGCAAAATGGTTGAAGCAACACATTTGGGAAGTTTTGCAGCTTTTGCTTTATCAACATCCCCATCAGTAAGAAAGTGTGAGTTCATTTATGAACTCATTATTGTACCCTGAAGTGGACACAAAATCTATTTCAACTTATTTCTAGAATGCTGAATCTAAATTAATTTGTCTTAATTGAGACACTTTTTTGCATTTGATATTTGAAGATAGGATTAATTCACAGCCATCTGTTATCTTATCTTGCCTTGGTTAATGATAGGCCCAGCAGTTTGGGGAAATGAAATGAACAGGCACAGGGGTCACTGTCATTATCTGGATCATTTCATGTGATGCAAATTAAATCAGGTACATCACGGCAGCTAAAACTGCATGCAGTTCATTTAGTGAAGGCTCTCACATTGATGAGTTTTGATTTTAGCTCAAAAAGCTCATATTTCTGTCTTCAAGGCACTGTCTTTGGTGCAAGTCATGTGCAAAGGGTAGACAGGAGGTGTTGTAGCTACTTCCTTTTGTCCCTTCTTGATTCTTTAGACAGTTCTTGCACGCCTAGGGTTTGGTAGGAAAAGAAGCATATGGATGGTGGGTGTTCTGAAGGGAAGCAACATTCCCCAGCTACACAAATATTGTTATAAGCTGCTATTGTGCAACCTGTTCACGTCTGTAACTGGAATTGATATCCAGGAAGGTGATTTAATTTTGAAGAGGGAGCAGGAGTGCTCGAAGCACAGCAACATAGGGATGACACTAAGGATGTTAAATATATTGAGTTCAGAAACTGACAATTACAATGCAAATTTCACTTCTGAACCTGCAAACACTCCAGTTACCCTGAGCTGTTTATTTTCCATTTATTGTCATCTTTAGAGGCATTTCTCACTTGTTCAGCCTCTAACGTATAGATTTTCTTACCAAAAGAACTAAACGTAAGATTTTGACTTTCAGCACCTTGGTGATGAAAACAAATCCCAGGGCTAGCACAAAGCACTGCCAGAGCTGATAAATACTCTTCAACAGTGATGAAAATTAGGCACTGACATGGTTCTGGCACAGGCAGAAACTTTCAAACAATGTTGCTGTTATTATTTTGCTCATGAGAAGAAGCTTTTACTCTAAGACTAAATCACTTAGCTGACATTTAATTAAAACTTCAGTGCTTTTCATGTTAAAACCTTCTCAACAGAAATGGGGACTGGGAAGTGAAGTGACTTGATCAGTGCCCTGTAGTGAGTGTTCAGCTGTTCTTGGACTTGCATGCAGGAATCCTGCTTTCCAATCTCATCTGGTTCATATCTTCCATCTCAGACCAACTGCAGCCACAGCAGTTGCACCAGCATTTTCCCTGGTTTGCACCTGTGTTTTCCAGGATCAGCTCTAGCTATGGATGTTTCATTAGTGTGTTCATGTTTTATTGCCTTTCTCTGCAAATGGCCTGTGCAAGTGTTTTAATGTTCTCTTTCCTTGACTTAATAGTTTAAGGGTACACCAAGTTTATTAATATTGTTATTATTATTATTTTGCTAATGCACTGTCTTGTGTATTTGGTAGTAAGCAGTTTCCCATCTGTGGCTGAATGATAGAAGCTAAAGCTGATATGGATTTTCTATTTTCCATCACTCCATATCATTTGTAAACTCTTTAGTTCTGTAAAAGATCTGCTTTAAATAAATAAATGTATCCTGACTAATCCTCTTTGAATAAGTGGAAAGCATTTAATCCCATGATTCTGTAAATCCAGGGTAGCTGTCAAATTGTGTGTTCATTTTTCAGCATTATCTAAATCGGTTTGTATCAGATCTTTCATTGACAACAACAGTTTGTTATTTGGATTAAATACCTCTCGTGCTCTATAACCTTTCATTTAAGAGTCATTTGCATCCCTTTTTTGGCTGCTACTTCAATCATCTGTATTTTAACAGTTCTTTAGGAATATTTGCTGCTAAATATTCACACTGCTTTTAAAATATTCACACTGCCTTTTTTTCCCAAATTCCTAACACTTCTTCAAGATCTGAAATTCAAACTATTTTTGTTTGTGTCACCAAGAGGCTGAATTCATTTATCAGTTTTCAATTTAAGAAAATAAAAATGGATGACTAGTGAACTTCGTTTCAAAATTTTAAAAAGTGGTTCATTAATTGAACAGCAGCTGGAGGGAAAAACTAATCAGCTCATTTCAACTGCAGTAGCTCATTATCATTTTGTCTGATGAAATCTTTGGTGGCTGGTTTCATGGGAAATGGGTCCTTCATACAGTTGCCCCTGAACTGTCTGGAAAAAGGTCACTTGTCCCCATACAGTAATTAAAACTCATGTCAGGAAATGCACTTCCATTTTTTAATTGCTAGGGATAGAAGCCCTCTTGTGGTTTTTTGACACGAAGGAAATGTTTGGGCTCTTCCTGTTCTTCAGAAGAATTTCAATGGCTTGTGCTGACGGGTAGTGATTTCTGAAAACAGAGTAAATGTGACACAGAAACTCATGTCCAAGTAGCTGTAACATTTCTTTCCACTGGTAAATCTCTTATCAATGCCCACAGGGATATAGAGGATTGCATCTCTATTTTAGTTTGCACTATCCTGAGTTGGACATGACTTTAGTTTGGGAACCACAGAAGTTTTGGAGATATTACATAGAATTTAGGGGTCTGTGTTACCTCCTGAACTTTTTAGTGCTACCACCATTGCTGTAGGACTGACTTTCTTTTTAAATATGTTTCCCAATAAATTAATGTAGATTCACAAATGTAATGAAAAGGAGAGCCAAGACTGCCAGATTCTCTTCCCTGTTCTTGTTTGATTTGGGGCAAACTTTTGCCTCATTTTGAGATGGTTAAAATTCAATTTTCCTCTAATGAGGAAACTTATTTTTTGGAAAGTGCTATGAAACAGCTACATTAAATGTATGAGAGAAGTGTATAAATCTAATAGCCATCATTTAAGTATTGGATTTCTAATGATTTTACCAGTGATGAACATTGCAGTAGAGTAACAGAACTATAACTTTTAGAAATAAAGTTTTCTAATAATAAAATATCCAAGCATACTTTTAAATATTTCTACTAAATGAAGAAAAATCTTATTATTCAACTGTAGCTTTTGCCACTTAATAATAGCATAATTATAAATAGAAAAGTAAAGTCTTTTTTTCATTATCTTGTATACTAAATAAGTTTATAAAATAAGATATAAGTGATTGGTTCCATGGTTTCTCAAGTCTGATATATATTTGTGCAGTTCTTGTTCAAACTGTGCACACCAGCATAGCGTTATTTAGGTCATGGATAAGTGACAGAAATTCAAAACCCCCAACACACTATTTAGACATGCTACTTAGCTAAGTACTCATTTTTGTGAGTTAAATTCATTGTGCATCTACTGCAAAATAATTGAGGAAAGGCTTAATATAAATTTTGTAATTAAAAATTGAGAACACTGACAGTACTGGGAAGTACTGAAAACCAAATGTTTTGTTTGCACTTCCACACTGGGACACATTTTCAATAAGAAAACTGACTGGCTATAAAAATAAATTCTAGTTAAGTTTATTAACTCCAGTTAGGATTTGAAAATAACTTTCCAAGCTTTTTTCACAATAAATAATTGATTTATTCTGAAAGAAAATCTGTGTTTAGATTAAAAGCATTGCTTGCAAGTGAATAACTTTCTTCAGTAAAAGCAATTCCTTTCCAACTTTACTTTTACACTGGGCAGAGGGTGTGGTGGAATATCTGGGTATCTGCTTACATGTCTTACATGTCTTCTGTATATGAAAGTTGGTGGTAAAGCCAGCACAAGGTGAAAAACTTGGAAAAGTTCCATATGGTTCTCAAAAATTGTAATTTGAATTTAATAACAAATTGAATTTTCACACTGACTTTTATTTTTGCTTTGTCCAATGGGTTGTATTTTCTAGTTTCTCTCTGCCACCATGAGGGCAAAAATTTACTTTCCCTGGACAAGTTGCTAACTTAATCTCACCAAAGAGCTAAAAAGTTGTCAGGATTTGGTGCCCTTCATAAATAGATGGAAAAACTCTGAGCTGCATCAGTAGCATGGTTAAATGAAAAGCCTCTGGTGAAGGTTTTCAGCCTGGTTTCCATCTGGATTCTCAGTGCTTGAGAGGAAAATAAAGACTCTTAAATCTTCTGTTGGAAGCATCTCACAGGAAGAATGAGATGGTTTATCCTGTGCAAACAGTCCCCATGAACTCAGCCCCAAACAGGGCAGTACACATTGTTTACATGGCAGATCCCATCTCCTGTGTGGTAAATACACCCTGAGCAGCACTCATGGAGCACAGCATTTGGGAACTATTTAAGTCTCTATGTACACACAGATATGTTTGCCTGATACAATGTGGGGTTTGGTCTCTTGTGCTGCTTTGCCAGACTCACCAGGTTAGAGAGGCATTTTCACAGACATTTGGTAATGAATGACCTGCTATGGTTTTGAAGATATGTGGTCTTCTCCCACAAACAAATACCTATGAGTTGTGTGTGTTCACCACAGGAAGAAAATTGTAATTTAGCTGTGTGAAGATGAACTAGAACTCAGGGGTGCTGCACAATAAATCTTTACCTTTATAGTAAATAAATTGTCATGTGTACTATGAGTTTGAGTAATTTGTTGCCTTTGATACGCAGTTTCACTGGTGCCCTTCTTTGCAGTGAAGAACCTTTCCCACCTTCTTCCTTAAAACTCTAATTTTAGAGTTAATAACTCTGCCCTTCTTTTGCAGCTCTGGAGCTGTGTCTGGTTTACTTTAACTGTGCTCTTCAAAAAGCAGCTTTGTGCTTTGAGCTTTTTCTAATAATTATATTTTGTACTAATGCTGTTGGTATGAAAAGCAAGCTTGAAAAGAGCATATAGTGGTATATAAGTAAACAAGAGTTTTTCAGTGACTTTCTTGGCATAGTATGTCAGAGAGTTTAATGTGAATTTACTTCTCCCCTAGTAATTACCTTAATGGTGGATAATTCCTGGCTGGGAAAGCCACATTAGAATCAGTGGCATACTTTGATACAAGCAAGTTTTATGAGTACAATTACTAAGTAGTGAAAAGATCATATTTCAAAACCTTCAAGAAAGTCTTGTATCCCATGCCACTGTTTCAGCAACTAAAAGCCACTGGAATTGATCTCTTTTGCACACAGTAATGTGGCTAACCTAGTCAATTTTTTATTGCAAATTCAGTGAAAATTAGAAGGTGTATTCAAATACTGTGCTTTTCCCAATGTACTGCATTAGTTAAATATAACTTTTTCAAAATTTCAGAATGTATTTAGTACGGGCATTATGTTTTTTGTACTATTGCCTTCGGAGCCCTTAGTAACAAATTGGTAATGGTCACAGGAAGAGTAAAGTGGCTTAAAATGTTCTGCTTATTCAGTAAATATGTATGAATTCAGTAAAGATTTCTGAAAATACTGTAAATTTCTTTGAAGTTTTTATTTTTGCTACCCATGGTTTAAAACACTTATTCTCTCTTAAATGCATGCCAGATTTTTAGAATAAGGTGTCTGTAATGGCTATTTATAAAGATTGCAGCTTCTTCTACATCAAATGCCATCATGAATCAGTCCACCAATGGAGCCCTCTTTATTTCAAACAAGAGAGGTGTTCATTTAAATGCTGCTGAGGTCACCTGAATGGACGTATCTGATGAAATTATGTCAGTGTGCCCAAAATCTGTGTCCACATGGAATTTCAGAGCAGGCCAAACACGAACTTTTGTCTGTTTAAATTTGTGTAATATTCTAGTTTTGCTTTCACATGGCTGTGTTTTGCAGTAAGATGTTTTCCAGCATTGCATTCACCCAGAGCATCAGAGCAGTCAGTGTGACGAGTGCTTCCAGCTTCAGCTCCTTCTTGTTGGCACCCATGCCTGGGGACTGGCCCTGAATGTGGCTCTGCAGCTCAGCCCCCCAGGTGTGGCCTTTCTCAGTGCCACCACAGGCTCACCGTGCCCATGGAACACCTGCCCTTTGCATCTGAGGGGCACAAATGACAGTGGCAAGCGTGGAGCAGTGACTCAGTGCAGTCTGGCGGCTCCACTGGATAGAACCACCTGGAAGGGAATGGCAGTTTTGTCCTGGGGAAGATGCTTAGGAAAGATCTCTGGGCTTAAGTTGCATCCCTGTTTTTCACTAATCCATTTGCTTTGCTGGGGATTTGTGCCAATGATATCTTCTTCCCCTGCTTCTGAGCTCATGGCCATGGCAACAGCAGTGCAGGAGTTGTGTCAGAGTTAAACCTGGCATGGGGACTCCCCAGGGTCTGGGTTGAATTCCCAAGGAAAACCTGTGATATAAATGATTCCATGGATGAAAAAGACACAAAATCCCCAACTACCACACATGCCTGGTTAAGTAGTTAACTATGAGTTTTAAGGATGTTTACATGCACAATGCACTCCAAATTTGAGTGTGTCTTTAATATTTATCGGCAGCCTTTGGTGGCCAAATCCATCCCTCACAACCATCAAATGCATATTTTGGGCCAAACTGGCATTTTTGTGAAATTCTTCTAGTGATGATAGACAGGAAAGATACACTCCAGAAAACCAGCTCCCTGTAGTTTCACCAAGTACTGAGTTGAATTAATGTCTCTCACTCTTGTCAGTTTGGTTTACCACATAAAATCAGAAACTGCTTTTTTAATTGGAAATTTCTACATCCAGTCCTTAGATTTTGTACAGATGAAATTTTGCCAAATCAAAGGAAGAATGTAAATTTCTGTATTTTTAATAAAAAGTCAGTGGTATTATTGTGATGACAGATGAATGCCCTACACTCTCTCCAAAAAGCTAAAAGTTAGAAAAGTTGGAAGTAAAAAAAATATATGTATAATTTATAATTATTATTCCAGGGAGGAGAGGAAGAACAGCAAGATTTAGAATTAAAGAAAACATTCCATTTTTATCAGGTATCATAATTATTTAAAAAATTTGATATTTTATGGAGAAAAATGCTGTTTAGTAGGGAATTAAATTTTGCTTGATATTTATGTGGGGGTTTTTTTCTTGCCATATACATTTTCATTGTCTTATTTTAAATTACATTAAAAGAATCTAAGCTTTTACATTGAAGTAAAATTCACAATTAATAATCTAAATAAATATTTTGTTTTCAATTCTGAGAATTACAGTCTGATCATCCCCTTTAATGAATTAGAACCCTTTGAGGATGGAACTTGTCATTAACACACATCATCAGCTGATGCATTTTAATAATACATAGAGTTGGAAAAGAGAGGAAGTGTGAGCTACTGAAGCTTGCAAAACCAATCCCCTAAAGCTTTCATGTTTTATTTGAGCATATGTTTTGGAAGTGGTAGTGTTGACATTGGTGGCACTAATCTCCTCTTTATCTTGTTTTGATTAAAAGGATATTTGAATATTATTTTTGGCAAACTTTTATCTAGCCTCAAAGGGGTTCCCTTGTAGCAGCTACAGAGAAATGGCTATAATAAACACATTCTATGATACACTTACATCACACATTATAGCCACTGCTGCTGTACTCCAAGAATGCAAAATACTCCTGAAAAAAAACAAATGAGCTTGCTTTCAATGCCAAGCATGTGAAAATGTCAAATTATGCTCTTTTTTGTTTGTTTTGCATACCAAGCTTGAATTGCTTCAGCTGTGTGAAGGAAACTGTGCATTAGATTATTCAATAATTTAGTAATATATGTGATTAGGAGACAAAATGTTACAGTAGTTTTATGACAGATATTTTTATCTTTTATAAAAGCCCACATCCCCTTTTCTTTACATCTCTTTTACCACCTATCAGATGACTGGATTACCATTAAATTGGGATGTTATTTATTTGCACCTTACATGGTATTAGCTGTATAAAACTTGATTTTCAAAACACAGAACAAAAATATTTTTTATCATATTGCTTTACAGAATGTGCAGTTGTGCTGTCCCATGGATTGTAAGCACATTCCCAGTCATGTTCTCAGTCACTGCGGGACAACTTACAGGGAAATGGTTCATAGTTTTGATAAAATATCACAGACCCCTGTGTTTTGCTGTCTTTTGCAATTTTGTGACTCCAAAGAAAAGATCAAGGAGTGCACAGGACATCACCTTGTCTGTGTATTTGTGATTCCTGAGGTGCTGGATCAAACCTCAGGTCTCCATTTCAACATTCAGCACTATTAGCATATTACTTCTCTTCCTCATCCCTGTGGATGTGTTTATAAATCATATTGAGTGGTTTAAAAGCTTGCTTTTCACAGACCCCATGCTGCTTATTTGGTTTTAAATATGGATTGAAGTGTCTAATTTTAGGTTTTAAATTGCATATACACTTTTAATTGAGAGAAATGGAATTCATAGTTGGTCAGTAAAACTAGATCACTTTTCTGTGCAATTAATTTCAAATAAGCCATCTTAACTATCCAGAGCAGAAACACATCCCCACCTAAAGCCTGCAGTATGGATTTGTTAATACCGGGTCTCATTGCTCAAGGAAAGAATAGAATCACACAGTGTAATATGGTGAAATTATTGGTTGCAATTTATTTTCTTTTCCATCCTATCACCATCATACTTCTGTGATTTTTCAAATAATTTGTTTGTCATCAGAATTACTTACTATTTTTTATTTCTTCTTCCAAAGCTGCAAATTACTCTCCTGTTGGTCATCTGTTTTTTCACAGATGGGATCTTCTTTTTATTCTTTAACTACTCAGGACTCACAGAGGGTCATTCTGTGACTCCACTGGCTGACCCTTCTCTGCATTTGGCACTTCCATAAAACACTTCTTTTTTTTGAGAAATTCAAAGTTAGTGCAATCTTGTTCTAGTTTTTAATTCTTTTTGGAAATCTCTGGCTTGGCAAAGTGTGCTGCTTACATTCATTGTGTTGCTGAGCTTCTCGTTGTGTACACAATAGCCATGCAGCTTCTCGTTGCAGAATGTTGCCTCCAAGTCTCCAGCTTTTGACCTTGCTGCTCTGTGTCCTGGATTAATTCCCCTGGCAGAATATTCAGTTGTTCTGGTTCCCTACATTGTTCTGTCCTGTTTGTTATGCTGCTGTAGTTGTGCTCCTCCTCAACATGAATATCCTCAGAGTCAGAGCACACATGAGCTTGCTCTGGAGTTTCAGAGATTAGAGGAAAATGGTCAGGTTTTCTGCTTCCATACATTTCTGTTCTTCCTCCTTTGGTACATCAGGATGTTCCCCATTAAAAAGTACATTCTGAGATCTGAACATGTTGTTCTGCTCCTGGTTGTTTAGGGGGTTTTTGACAGATTGTTCTGAAGAAAAAACCCACCAAGTGCTGAGGTCAGCTTTGGTGTTTAGGTTGTTTCTGTTCAGTGTTGGTTTTTCATGGTCTGCTTTGTGAGGAGCAGTGTCAGTGCTCACTACCTTCTGCTGCTTCTAGTCAGTTTTTTATAATAATGTCACTAAAAACCAAAGAATTTAGAATTGCTGGTCCCAAAGACTATTGTTCTCCTGTGGGGGGGAAGTGACACATTCCAAACTGATGTTCAGAAGGAATTCTGAATGCCTGGTTGTTGCAAATACTTTTGTCCACTCCTCTAATCCAGATCTTTACATCTTAACTAGCAATGCCTTGGGATTGCACACTGAGCTCGAGTCCTCTCACTTTCTAAGAGGTCCTTGACTTCATCATCTGTATGGCAAAGGCCATGTTAGTCTTTAAGAACCTGCATCAAGTCATGAGACCCAATATGGACTATCATGTTAAATATCAACAGTGTTGCCTGCCCTGAAAGCAGCAAACCCAGTGGTTGGTGAAATTTCCAGGCAAGCTGCAGTCCTGAAGACATTCCACCTCTTCTTTATTGACTTTGTCACTGGTAACTCCTCACTCCACATGCTGCCTTTGCTCAGACTCTCAAACACAGCACAGAGAAGGAGCAGAATAAACACACTTGGTTTGATGGAGATGGTGACACAGAGAAGAGAGTTTAAGGATATGTTAATTTTCAAGTACTTTACTATGATTAAAAATTAGTTCACATTAAAATAAGAGCTATGACTACTGTCTGAACTTCACAGGGCTTTGTAGGAGATTATATTGAGAGCCTTTCCACTAGTCTCTGTCATATTGGTTGAGTTGATGCCTATAAAGCATTCAAAAATCATATTGATGAGTGTTAAAAAAGGGTTTATTTAGATTGATAGAATCTCCTATAATATCATTCATAACAAAATCCTTAGTATTTGCACAGTGATGCCTTGATTTCTCAAAGCTCCTTCATAGAAAGCTCTGGTTTTGGGTAGTTATCCTTTTGACATGAAAGGGTTTGCTGGTGCCCCCCCAGGAGCAGTCATTTTACAACTTTATCTACTCCACAAAGATGCAGTTAAAATATTTGCTATTCCTGCAACACTTCTCTTCACAAGTAATGGCTGTCTTGGAAATGAAATGACCAGATCCTTGAATTGTCTAAGTGAATCCCAACCTCAATTTTGGCCTAATAAGGCTTTTTCTTTTTCTTTTTTTTCCCCTTTAGTTGATGTACACGAATTAGGTGTTTTATAGAACACGTATTTGGTTTAGATCAGTTGTAAAACCCAGTGAAGCAACCTGGAAGAAAACAGAAGTGATAGATGGTTTTCTGGCTTCTATTCAAAACTCTTGTTATGTTATGGAGTACTTACTATGAATGCTTGGCAACAAAAAGGCAGAGATCCTATATTATACAAATACTTAAAAGCCTGTGCCCAGAGACAAGAGAATGAAAAAAGAGGTGGTTTTATACACGTAGTCCCTGCTGTCTCCTTCACCTCTCCTGGGAAGTAGTTATGACATAATAGGATTTGAAGGTTACTCTTCAAATTTCCTTTCACCTTCGAGTGAGTAACCCATGTCAGGCATCACAGAAAAGCTGTGCTCTTGACACCTAGTGATGCAAAAATGGCTTGAAATGAGTCGTTGTGTTAGAAAGAATTGGAAATCAGACTTGCAAAAGTAAAAACTTAATTCTATTCTGCTTTTTCTTGTTTAAATTGTCACACCATCATGCAGGTTAAGAAAAAGATGAGTTTAAATACATGTGTATAACAGCACATAATAGCTTTCAAGGCCTCTAGTTTAAAGTTTGCTTGGGTGAAAACCAGTTGTATCTTTCCTTCCTTGCATCATTAAGTTGTTTTCTTGTTGGGAAGCAAGAATATTGTATTGTTTCAAAAATATTAACATTTAATCTCATAGGTTAAATTGCTCAATTAATATTGCAAGTAAATATTTGGGGGAAGGGGTTGTCTCATAATTGCTTATCAGAGCCTTTTTCAGTCTTTGAAAAGATAATTGGGCTGGGAAATATGACTGCTTAAAATATTTAAGAACAAATGTATATGTGGACAAAGGTGTTTCCTAGAAAGAATTATTAATTTCATAAAATGTATTTTAAGACAGTTGTAGCTGATTTTTGGTACAGTTCTTTCCAGCACAAATTTGTTTTATAATTGCAGTTAATTGTTTAAAATGTGATTTTAAATTAACTAAAGATGAACCTGATGTATTTCCTTTTTATTCTCTATTGTCCCTTTTCAAATCATATTTATGTACATTAATAGCAGCCATCCTCCTTTCATCTAGTTAGCACAGCAGTACACTAACTCTGTAATTTACTGATTTTAATACCAGCTATTTCTCTCTGGATATTGGTACATGGGCATAGAATTCTTTGAAAAAGTAACAATAATGAAAGTATATGAACAATATGAATTTTACATCCAGAATTCCCTTGCTAGTCGTCTAATAGTAGTAAAACAACTGCAATGCATTACCTTCTGTAATTTCTCATACCTTTCTTCCCCTCACAATAAAGGGTCCTTTACACTCAGAAGTCTTTTCAGTAACAGGTAATTGCAGACCATGGTTAGTCTCCTTTTGGTTGAGCTTAGGTCTTTTGTTGGAGCATGGGAATTTCAGATCAAATCTCTCCTGCTTCTTGTTTCCCCCACTCTTTTGGAAACCAGTACAGGGTAGAGATATCCAGAACTAATATTGCTGATAGAGCCAGAGGGGATAAAAGAGCTGAAAAGAATGTTTGAGAAGCATTTCATCCACTCTGTATGTCTTATTTAGATCTGGAGTGAATCCTCCATCACGGCCCCACCTCTCAGGAAGGATCCATCCAAGGTGGCATCACGTAAATTCCAGGAGAACTCCTTTCCTGAGTAAATTAGTGAAGGGGACTTGAAGACTACCCAGTCCTGATAACTAAAACACAGGAAAGCCTATAGTTAAAAGCTGGTGATAGTGCTGGCCTGAACTGTGAAAAACTCATAGAGATGATCAGCCTGCACAAAGTAGTAGAAGCTTTTAAAGGCCATAACTTGAACTGGACAGGATTTGTGAGCAATTGTATCTTTTATTGCAAAGTAAACAGGCTTTTATATTTATTACAAAATCTTTTGGCCACCCCAAAGCAGAGTTACATTTCTCCTTTAGTGTTTATTTAAATAATGAGCTATAATGAGTCTATTTTAGTTTCAATTTTAGAGTGCTCTCCAAGAAGGAACAAAACCCAATAAATAATTCTCAGTCCTTCTCAGTGGTATATTTAATGCTCTGAAAACTGCCCTTAATTGTACAGCAATCAAAAGTTTTCACTATATTTCCATGCAGGAGCTAAAAATTCTGGCAAAATTAAGAGGAGTGTTTGGTTTTAGATAGAATTTCATCTCTCTTCCATCTCAACATCACTAAAACCAGAAATGGGAATAGAGTCAAATTCTTACCAATACATCTGAACTATTGCAAAAATCCAAGGACAAATTTATTTTATTTTGTAGTGGCAAATACTTTCCCCTCCTAATTTTGTGGGAGTGTTTTTTCCCCCTACAAGGAATAAATTTCACATTCTGGAAATAAGTTAGTCATTCTGAAGTTCAGAATTCATGAAGCTGTTCCAGCAGAGAATGGATACGGAATTGCAGCAAAATCTCAAGGTCACTGGGAATATTCTTTGGGGTATTCTTATGTGGCTTATCTGTGCTCACATGCCTAATTTTTTTTTCAGTGCAAAGAATAGCCACTTGCAGAGAATGGAAGCCTTAGCCCGGCCCTGTGCCATCCCTTATTCAAGTTCTTTTATACTCCTCTTTTTAAAGAAGCTGTCAAGTTCTTTTCTGAAGCTGACAGGAAAGGCCAAATCTGCAGTACAGGAAGAGAGGCAAAAAAGAAACTTTTTGTGTTGATGTTTTACTAAGTGAGCTAAGGAGAATTTTAGAATCATGTAATTTACTCTGGAGGCATTTACTGTACATAGCTATAGTGATGGTAATTTCTTTCATTGTGGAAGTGAAAAGATAACCATCAATCAGTTGTCAATTGGTCAATTGCAGAAGTGATGAAAAGAAACTGGTAGGAACAATCACTTCTGTGGCTACCTAGACTATTTGGGGTTTTCAGGAAAATATGGGAACTGGAGTCTGAGGAAAAGGAGTGAGGTTGAAACATAAAAATAATCGGCGGAGGGGTAAATGGATCTCCTAGAACTATTTTCTTTTCTGCGCTAAGTGCTGCAAAAACAACGTGGAGTTTACACCGAACTGAGTGTGGTGAAAGCTGGAGATGTGATGTGGTGCAAGTACAGGGACTGTTTAAATGGAGGTTTGAAAACGGAAGAATTTTTCGTTAAAAATTAGCAGGCAGCTCAATTATTTCAAATATTCTTATATGCCCAGTAGGAACTGCATTTATAAGTTTATGTGTGAAGGAAAATGTGATTTGTGTTGTTACAGAGTAAGAGAGGCATTATTATATATAAATTGCAAAGTGTAAGGAATACTATGAGGCCAGGTATAGGTCTGTTTTTACATATATAACAAGGAAGCTGTTTTTAAAATGAGCCTCATGGCACAGGCTGGCATGAACGCTGTGCATTTAACAGTTATTTAAGCAGTGTGAAAGGCAAGTGTTTCATTATGTATGCATATTGCAGGGGGGGGTGAGCTTAGGACAGAACTAGGAAAAAGATTAAATTCATTTATTTATGAAGAGAGCTCAAACATTATCAATACGGGGTGGTTTATGCTGTGGTGTTTTGTTTCGGATTTTCTTCCCCCCTTCTGTGGTAGGTAATAAAAAGGTTTACAGGCCCTCCAGAAGGATGAGATATCATCAGTTTGTAATCCAGCCCATGGTTTCCTAGATACCGTATTGTCTATTCTGTTCCGCTATGTGAAAAATGTTGAATATCAACAATGGGTTTCAGTGCTGTATTGTTGAGTTTTGTATGAACTAATCTAGCTTCACTAAAAAAAAAAAAAAAAAAAAAAAAACCTACAGCTTTGGACAAAAGTCTATAGCCAGTGCATTCGTAACTCCCCATGCACAAGAGCTGACTGTGGCTCTGGGAAGACATTTTACTCATTTGATTTCCTTTTTTCTTGTAGTCTTCTTGTCCAGTTCTCAGGTGTCCTATTAGAATTTCACCTGTATGGGTTCTGTGCTTGAGAAAGTCCCAGGACTTGTCAGCTGCATAGGCCTCATTAAAGACAGCTCTGTTCAGGGTTTGAAAGGTAAGATTTTGCTGAAGTCCTCTGCTGCCTGTGCTGAAAGGTGCTAACTTTATTGGCCTAGTTCTGAAACTTTGCAGCTTATCACTCATTTGGAGCTGGTGGAGAGGGGAGCAGGTTTCAGCTTAGCAGGAAAAATAACCATTCTTGGAGTGATAGGTGATGGGGCTGGAGGGGGGATGGAATTGAATGGAATTTCCTCTTATAGAAACTGAATTGTAACTAACTGCTGAAAGTGAGGAGTGTGGTACCTGCACAGTGAGGTGTGAGAGATCAGGTACTCTGCAAATAACTATCCTTCAAAGACAGGGGAACAGTGCAGGGGAAAGTGTTTGACCTGTGGCTAGGATATTTCCAGGGCATGGGTAGCACAGGGAATCGTGTGGTTTGGAGCTGCTTTGCCACGAGCACTAAATTGTTTTTTCCTTTTTTTCTTTCTTTCTTTCCTTTCTCATACTTTTTTGCTTTGGTCTCAGAACTGTCTTAATGTTTTGTGGAAATGCTATTGGGGGTGCTGTTTGCTTAAAATAAAGTGGGTGGAGAACAATTGAGGATAAATAAGATTCATGATCAGAAATATTCTGTCATTAGTCAAATTTCTGAAAGAATTTGGGGTTTTTCCTCTTCTAATAAGTTTTTCCTGGGTTTATTAAAGCAATTCAGCAGTAAGCAAAAGAACTTACAACAGTAAGAATTTACAGATGTATAAGCTGTGGTGAACTAGATTAGATGTACAGTAAATATTTATTTGTGAACTTAAAAGTGCCTGTTAAATGTTAACTATATGCATTTTATGTTAAAATATTTCTATCTTTTTCAATGCAAATTATTTTCTATATATTTTTATTTCTATATATGTATTTATATTTGGATCTTTTCAGCACATATATTTGTGAATTATTTTATTTTCTTGGAGAAACAACTTTATGGGCAAATACTTTTACTGTAATCTGGGAAGATTTTTTTTTTTTTTAGTGGAGAAATGGAATTTTGGAACTGCTTTGTTTATTTTAATACGAGTAACGCGCTGATATTGCAGTTAGAGACCAACTCCCAAAAATCCTCCAGGCATTTTCTTGTCTCTGTGGAAGATTCTTGAGGAAGCTATGCCAGCTTTTAAAATGTTCTCTTTGCCCTGCTGCAGTGAGGATGTTTTTCCCATCCCCCTTTTAACCTAGGCATTAGAAGAAAGTACAGATGATGCTTGCTTAACCCTGCATTTAGTGCCAAGCAGTGATGTGCTCCCTATGAAACCATTTCTGACCCTCTGCTTGCAGTGGTGAGCCTGAATTTTTCCCCTTCCTTGCCCATCATTGTCGGTCAATTATGGGATGGAACTGAACCAGAAAATCTGGTACAGTCTGGCAATTAGTACAAAGGGTTTCCAGTCTAGTGTGAAGGCAGAGATGCAAGAGCCCCAGCAGCTAGAGAAATAGTTTTGATTGGCCATGGACATTGCCTTTTAGTGCTGCTTGGTTACTTTCTAAAGATACTGGCTCTTCTACCCTACAGGTCTTCTCCTTAAAGTACTGCATTACGGGCCTACTTTTTATAAGTCTTTTGGGAAGTGGGGGGGGTCTTCTTTTTTTAGCTCTAGCTTCTCCCATTTGCAGACTGTCATTTTAACCCATCAAACAGACACATTTTGACTTGTACAACAAAGAACCAAGTTATCAACATTCACAGAAACTGACATTTTTAATTCAGGCTTCATTATGTCTTCGGTGTATGACAGTGAGCTACAAAGACATTTAAAGGGTTTTTTTTTCGTTTTTTCATTTTAAATTCAGCACTGGGATGTTTATCTTTCTTTTAATGCTCATATTTCCCTTTCTACCTTTATTCTTTAGTAATATATAATTAGCATTATCAAAACCATCAGCTATTATCCACTATGACTTATGACCTTTGTTTTTATCTACCTAGCATTTTCCAAAATAAATTGCTACACAAATTCTGTTTATGTTACAGTAAAATGGAATTTGTGAAGCTCTGTAATACAGCCATCATAAAAATAATCTCTTTTGAAATTACTAAGATTTAATGAATGATTACATATACGTAAACTTTTAAAATATCTGATATTGTAAGATAAGAATTAATAATAAAACAAAAATTTTAATTCAAAAATAACACACAGAAGTCAGGCCTTTCAAAGGCTAGCAGTGAGTCTGTAGTTGATATTTTCTGCTATCCTAAGAGCAAGCAAAAATCTGATATAAGTTGAGTTGAAGTTTAGAAGAGCCAGTTTTGCCAAATAAAAATTACAGACTATTATTTCCAGGAAATCTGGTATCTTTGCCAAGTATATGAAGACAGGATTCATTCAAACCTTGTTCAAAACCAAAATGCAGTATAATTAGATAGCACTGCAAGCAGTTGACAAAGTAATAGGAACATCGAGCATTCAACCATAACCACAGTGTTTTGTTTGTGAGAGTTGTTGTTTCCCTACGAGTCAGCAGTTTCTGCTTTATGCTTGGATAACTGTGTATTTAGGATGTTGTCTTTTGTGGTTGGAAAAAAGTAAATGTGCGACCTAATCTTTGTGTGCGCATGTGAAATATTACAAATACAGGTCCCAAGTTTCTGTTGTCATTTTTCCTTCATTCTGTCAGCCTCTGCACAGTGGTACTCTGGGAATCCCTGAAGGTGGCTTTAGGCACATGATGGCAGAATATTCCATTCAGCACTTAAATACTCGCTGGCAGTATTAATGGCAAGAAATACAGGAGCAGAGACTGTAAATGTGATGACAAGATTAACACACTGCCCACTTCTATCAGGTGCCTCTGGTTTTTGTATTTATCACTCATCTTTCCCAGCTGACTGATGGCTGTCACTCAACAGCTTTCTTTGGCTGGAAAGAGAAAGAGCTTTCTTTAAAGATGTCAGCAGAGTGTTGAATTCCATAATAGGTCATTTGCACAGAAAGTCTACATAGAACAACAAATTATTGGCTTCTCTTGTAGATCTTTTGATAACATATATGGGAAATGATGTGATAGTGTTGTTTATTGCACCAGGAAGATGATAGCACAGTGTAGGTCACAATCTAATTTGATTACCCAGAAGCACCTTCCCAAAGGATGCAGTGATGATGCTTTAGACAGGAACTGTGTAGAATAATTATCCAGATACAAATATCTGCCAATTTCAGTCATTTACCAGAGGAACAAAGTAGTAACTTACATTCAAGTGCAGGCAAAAAGAAAACTATGACTGGTTTTGACTTGGTCTAAAGAATTGGTGTTAAAAGGCACAAGTGCAATTTAAATTTTTTACCACTTGTTGTTTAAGAGATTCCTAGAAATTACTCTGAACAGTACATACCACAAATCAACTTTAGTTAAATTGTTTCATTGTTTTATTTTCTTTTGTCTTCAGTGACCAAGAAAATTTGACATTGAACGGCGACTACCCCATCTTAATTTGTAACTCTCGAGTTACATATTATGGCCTCCAGGTAGTACTTCAAGTACTCACACAAACATGGTTGAGCTGGGAGCTTTGACAGTGGATCAGTGTCAGAAAGTTTAATTGTGAAGTGATTTTCAAGGAGATAAAAATCTGTCCCTAGCTTTCAGCACTTTTCTACCAAGGATAATTTTAGTTCCATGCAAGGGTTCTCCTCTCTCCCTCCAAATGTGTTTTCCAAACACTGCTTTGCCTATTAAGTATCTACCTATAATTAAAGTTTTAAAGTGCCATTTTTCATACGAAAAAAACTGAGGCAGAGAAGGTCTGAGTGACAACATTATCTCTAGGTGTGGGTTGCTGCTTTGGCAGCGTGTTTGGAGTTTACTGAAGATCTCCCCTGTCAATGCATGTCAACAGCTTTTTTTAGTGGTGACTCTCATAACTGCATTCTGGATTTCATGGCCTCTTTAGATTGCCCTTCACCTCTTAATAACAGCTGTCTCCACAAAATGAATTTTGATCAAACTCTCCACTGCAGGGTCCATTCTTACTGCCATCATTATTGCAGTTCTGTGATTTCAGTAGGATGGCGATTGGAACTCAGTGCTTCACTCCCACAACACTCCAGCCCTTGGGCCCTGTTGGTTGATGTTCTGTCACTCTTCTGAAGAAGTTTGTCTCAGCTGTTGGTTTTACTGCTGTTCTAGAAAATCAAGCCACATGTTAGTGGCTTTCTGATGGAAGGTAACTCTGTGCCAAAAATAAAGTCATGGGAAAAACATGCAAGTATCACAGGTCATGTAAGTATTAAATAATGTCTACAGCATCAGGAAACATCTGTTCTTGACACCTGTTTTCTGAGGCAATCTGGTTTTCTGTTTTCTCTCTTGGGGGGAGAAAAACATAAAACCAAACAAATAGTAATAAAAAAAGGCAAACCCACCAGAATCATAAAGGTCAGGGTTGGGTGGCTGTGGTGCAGATTGACTCTGCCAGCTTTTGCAATGCACTCAGGAGCCAGTTTCTGCTCTGACATGCTGAGGGCCTCCTGGTCTCCAGTTTTTCAGCTGTATTCTTGGGCATATTGCTTTTGTCCTTGCTTGGTGGTTAAAGGTATCTGGGAACAGACTGGGTCTGTTGATCTGGGAAATGACTTGGACTAAGGGCACTAACAGAAAATTGCAGAGGTTTTGTAATATGGAAGAGAAATGAGGTCAAAACCATTGCCTGAGCCATGATCTACCAGCTTGCCTGCTCCTGGAAATGTTTCCTTTGCATGACAGGTCCTTCTCAGCATTTCTACTCACCCTCTTCCTCAGGGTGGGAAAAGCAGCTGAAAAACCTCACTGTAAGAGACTTTTAGACATATTACAGGGTTTTATGCTCCCAGTTCCCATTGATTTTCAATTCAATTTTCACTCAGATGAAATTCAATAGGAATAAAATACCTAATTCCTTTATGCCATTGAGAGCCTTCTGTCCTGGGTCTTATGGTAGGCTGTGGAACGAGTGAGCATTGGCTGTTAGTGGGATGTGACAAGCATTAAGAAATAAGAGATTGGATCAGTGTATTTCATGGGACTTTATACAAATCTGAGCAATTGGCATTTCATATAAAGGAGAAGGGGGAAAATTACTAGTAAAGACATGGTGATAGCAGTTTCTCAAAGAACAGATCCCAAAGGCACAAGCAGAAACTGTGCCATTGCAGGGGATGACAGGCTGTGTACTGAGACATCTTTTGTTAGCACATGAGCCTTAGCCAAAGACTCAAAAAGGAATCAGATTTTTAATGACAGGCCTAAGGGACTATGATGAGCCTACAGAGACAGAATTGAAGTAATCAAGACACAAAAATGAGCTATGACCAGAAAGTTGCATGAAACTGCACTGAATGAGCTTTCAAAGCAGCAGGAAAACCAAGCTACAGGCTTGCTAGTCAGCAAAAGATGGTGAGGGCAGTGACAAATGAGGTTGAAGATGGAGAGGTACCTAATACCTGCAACATATAGTATTTTACTTTTGAAAAATTCAGTTGTAAGGAGATGGCTACCACAAATAATATAAATTCCAACAAGATATGGAAGGTTTGCAATTTTTTTGTAAGTCATCTTCTGGTATCTCACATATTTCATGTACCCTCAGCTAATCCACTGATCACAGGCTGAGAAATAATGAACAGCATGACCACCCAGAGTCCCTGGCAGACCTTTTCTTTGTCTATGATGAGTTATTTACCCTTTCATGGGGACGTGGATGGTAGAGGTGGCCTCTTTCTCACTCCTATGTCATCTCTTCCTGGAGTAGTTCTTAAAATTTTTCTTTACTGTGATAGTTGCTCAGCTGATTTTTATTTCTTTCTGTTGCTTTCTGTAGTTATCTTCTCAGTTTAGTCCTATAGATTTTCTCTTTCCAAACTGTGTAGTTCTTCAGCTTCCTCAGTGTAATACTCCTTGCTGCTAGCCATTCCTTACTCATTGGAAATTTCCTCATGACAGTTTCTGAATCAAGGAGAGACCTAAAAGGTGGTGCTGGTTTGTGTTATGTTGGCACTGACTAGAGGAAACACAAAGTAACCTCAGGCTTCTGCAAGGCTCTGTGTATCTGTAAAAGTAAATATGCTGATGAGGACTAAAGAGAGAATTAATTCCTGATCTATTCTGCCAGTTACCTCAAAGGCAGATAAGGGTATTTCAGCAAAACAGCACTTTTTATGTTTTCAATTTGTCTTTCATACTTTTTTAATGGAAAAAAATCTCAAAGATGCTATTATTTCTCATTATTAAAATTCCATTTTCAAGCAGATTTTTTTTTTCCTAAAAATGTTCAGTAAGTTGTTTTAAAAATTTCAGAAACATTGTGCTGGAAGTGAAACTTTTCAGTTCCAAACTTACCAAAGTGTTTCAAAATTACCTTTTTCTTTCTTTTAAAGAATATTTAATTTATCAACTATAAATGCCAGGAGAGGTGTTAACTTTTGTGTGTTAAAACCCTAATTAGATTAAGTTGGATTGTACTTTGCATGTTCTCACAAGCTAATTCCCATGATCGCCGTGCTTTAAAACCTTTATTAGGGGGTTTTGTTAGAGATGCATCACTTTACTGTTGTTATTCATCTGACAAGAAGAGTGGATTCAAATGTACCCTTCTTTGAAAGCTGTGTTTGTCACTGACCTCAGATGTTGAACTGCACAGAGAATTGGTTTCTAAGCACTGTACTGTGTGTGCAATGCCAAGAAAACTGGAGAGTTCTGACTGGCATCCTTCTAAGAGATGTGATGTGAGAACCTTTTTGTCTAGTGTGTTACATCCATCAGAGCCCAAAATACTTGGGTGTTGTTAAAAGAAACAGAGATTCAAAACTGACTATTGTCTCTCTGGTGAGGAATTGTCAAGATGAAATGAAGGAGGAGAGGCAACACTGTAGAGAAAGAAATATTGGGATCTCGTTTTGAAAGAGGAGGTTATGCCTGGAGATGAGGAAACTTCCTTCTTTGATTCATGAGGAAAGTGAAAAGAGGATGACTGGTTAGGTGGCAGTCTGTTGATGATGCCAGATTTTCAGGACAATAAAGTTGAGGACGCTTAGCAGGACTGGCAGAAGAATCTTATGAAACTCAATGAGTACTCCTTAACTATCCCATGAAATTCAGCTTAGATAAGTGTTCAAGTGATGCATCTGGGAATAATCAAAACTTTACAGATAAAATTATGGGCTTTCAGCCATCTTACCACCAAGGAGTGGGGTCTTGGGATGATAAAAGACAGGGCCATGAAAGAATCTGCTTAGTCGTTAGTGATGTTCATTGAATATTAGGAATAAATAGGAAGGGGATAGAAGATAAGTACAGAATATTTATGCCAGCATATAAATACATGGCACACCCACATCTTGCATATTGTCTGCCCCTACCTTTTCAAAAGCTTCACAAAAGGGCAACAAGGATGATCACAGGAAAAGATTTCCATTAAAAAGAAACTAAGCAAAGTAGACCCTTTGTATGCCTAGAAAAGGAGACTGATGGGAGAGATGATGAAGGTATCTGGACTAAAGCACCATACACAAAGAGGTTCCCTCACGCGGTTTGTGCACAGTCTTTGCCAGGACAAGAAATGAAGGCAGGATGACAGATGTGGCAGCTGGAAAAGAAGCAAAAGCAGATCTTCAAACATAACATAATTAAGTAGCCACAGGGTACTGTCAGAGTTTAACGTATCTGTGGGTTCAAGGGAAGCTTGAACAAGTTCCCAAAAGGGAAATCCAAAGAGGTTAAAAATACACATGAACCTCATCTGGCTGGTGTAGTCTTTGAGACTCAGATTGGTGGAAGCTGGAGGAGTTTTTGGGGGAAATGTTATTACTTTCCTCTTCTGTCCTCCTCCAGGCACTCACTTCTGGCTGCTGAATGAGACAATGCCTGGCCAGGGGGATACTTGGCCAGCACAGCCATTTTCTGTTCTCATGGTACCAGGCATTTATATCCTGAGCTCACACTTCCTTTCCATATCTAAATGAAGGTCAGGTCAGAAACTGAAGCAGAATTATTCTGGGCAAATAGTTTGAATGCTGAAATCTCTGTATTCTTTTTGAGTAAAACTTCCTCTTTAGCTAAACTAGGAATGGGTCTGTCTACCAGAGTGTTCCTACCAGGCAATCAGAGGGAAATACTGACAATCAGAGGAATGTTTTTAAACCACCTGAGTTCAGATTAATACGATTTTTTAAAATGTAGGG
>NW_005054309.1:4795535-4802555 GCF_000277835.1 Geospiza fortis | reverse complement strand
AATCCATGAAAAATTTATCAGTGTATAATAGCTGAACAATCTCTCCAGGAGACTTTAATTTCTGCTTCTAATCTTTTCATCTCAATCTGCTGGGTCAGCTTTGCACTTCTCCTTGTGTGCACAATGGGGAACAATGTTTAGCTGATGACAGAAATGCAGGATGGGGATTAAATACCCCCCAAGCTTTCTGTATTTTAGTAGCGGTGTTGAACATTCCCCAGTCCCCAGTTTTACTCCCCTCCTACTCTTCCAATAAATTAACTTGTAAATCTGAAAATCAAGACATAGCTGCACTGGGCAGGGAAAATACACCCTGCAAATTTTCCTAAATACCCCTTTAGAAAAGGCTTAACTTTGATTATTGTAATTGATTATCTTAAGCCCCTGAGTGTCAGAATTCTGCATTACACTCAGCATGTAGTTTGATGAGAAGGGGGATTTGGCAGCAGTCTTAGGTGTCCTCACCTCACCACTCCCACCCACCCACTCATTTCTGGTCCATGGCCCAGCTTTGCTCCCTAGATAGAGCTTCAAAATCAAGTTAATCTAAATATTCTTCAGCGTTAAAACACCAGTTACACCATGAGCTTTATCTCTGTATTCCCTTCTCTCTGCAATAGCACGTGTGGTGGGATTGTGTGGTTGGAGAAGTTTCTTACAATGGCCAGTTCTCAGCCTGATGAATTCACAGTATAACTGAGCATTGGTGCCAGCAAGTGACAACAAAAGGTAGCCTTCTGCTAGATGGTAACTCAGACCTAGGAAAGTTCAAGCCTACCATGAAGCTGCATCTCCTGTGGTGCATTGCTTTTAGGGCTGCATGGTAAGCCAGAGCCTTGAGTCAATCTAGATAACAAGTAATTCAACAAACAGTGCTCAAAAGAAGTTGAAAATCAACTTAAGGAATAAAAAGCAATAATATGCTTTCTCTTCAAACACATCAGGAGCGTGATTACTGACAGAAAATCTCTGAGATGCTTGAGGCATGAAAGGAACATTCAAAAAATATAAAGCCACAGCAGAAAAGCTGTGATTTTTTTGCACCTGTGCTTACCATGGGGGAGGCTGGTAAGAATCCCATCCCAGAATCCTAATTTATTGAATGCATTTTAGGATTTGCTTCAAATGGAAGTGTCCATAAATAGTTTATAGAGTAAATGAACAAAACAAGCTATAAAAACTCATCAGGAGTAGAGCCATTCACTTGGAAATTCTAAAGAAATTCAGGAGAGAAACAGGTGATTGTGGTGTACGGCTTCTTAGCTCAAATAATTTTGAGCCAGAGGACTGAAATCTGACTAATAAAGCAACAGATTTTAGAACGACATTCAGGCAAATCCAGGAAGCTTCATCCCAGTAAGCCTGACATCTGTGCTGGGAAAATGAGTAGAAATTATAAAAAATAATAGAAATCGTGTTATCTGAATAATTGTGGCATATTGTGAAGTTTTGTGTGTAAGTTTTAAAAGATAACTCCTGGCCTAATTGTGTATTCAAATTCTCTGAAGGTACCTACTAGTAGGAGAACCCAGGAGACCCAGCTGAGATCACCTGCTTGGGTGTTCAAAAGGGGTTTAACAAGGTTCATTCCCAAAAGCCTTTAAGAAAATAAAATATTCTGGAACAAAAAGGAAGATGCTCACATCAATAAATAACTAGTTGGCACAGAGAGCAGAGTACAGAAATAAATGGTCAGTGCTCACAGTAGAGGTAGGTCATTGCTGAAAACCCTGTGGAGATCTGTGCTATTCAACATATTCATAAGTGGTCTGAAAATATAAAAGTGAATAGTGAGGGAACAAAATCTGCTGATGGTACCAAGTTACTCAGAAAAGTTAAGAGAAAAGCCAGCTATGGTATGTTGAGAAAGATCTTATAATGCTGGCAATAATGGGAAGAAAAAAAAGATATTCAGTGCAGACAAATGCACACAGGAAAAATAAGTCTATCTTTACATATAAAGTGATGGGTTGAGAATTAACCATCACTTCTCAGAAATGAGATCTTGAAGTAAATGGATAGCTCTGCAAAACTGTCACGTCAGGAACAGCCGAACCAAAATTTTAAGCAGAGAACAAAATGAAAGCCATCATTATGTGAGCATATAAATCCACAGTACACCTACAGCTTGAATATTCTGTGTAGCACCAGCCTTCTCAGCTGAGAAAGAACAGAAAAGGCTGAAAGACAGAAGGCAAGAATGGTCACCATGACAGAATGAGTTCAAGGGGTACGACCTACAAAGGCTGAGAAAGTTGGGGCTCTTCAGCCTGGAGACACCACAGCAACTTCCAGTATCTGAAGGGGCTACAGGGAAGCCAGAGAGGGACTCTTCATCAGGACCTGTAGTGACAGGACAAGAAGTAATGGATACAAATTGAAAGAGGGGAAATTTTGACTAAATGTTAGGAAAAATTTTTTATTTTGAGAGTGGTGAGACATTGGAACAGGTTGCTCAGGGAGGTTGTGAATGCCCCAGTCCTGGCACGTGTTTAAAGATGGACTGGAAAAGGCCTTGAGCAACCTGATTTAGTGGGAGGTGTCCCTGTCCATGGCAGGAGGTGTGGGAGTAGATGATCTTTAGAGTCCATCCAAACCCCTTAACATTCTATGGTTCTATGAGCCAATGATGAGCGTATCATCAGTGCTGGTTGAGACAGCTCTAGGTCTCGACCAGTTCCAAAGCTTGTTTCACAATATCAAAACAGATACATTAGCACAACTGAGGAGATGGTGAGCTTCCAGCATGCAAACAGAAATGGCAATGAAAAACATTGAATTTAGAGAAATTAGTCTGGTTTTACAGTTGAGAAAGTAAATTTACCCTCACTTGATTTACTGAGGAATAAATAACCTGTTACCAGAGTTTTAGATTTTTTTTCCTGACTGATATTTCACACCTTGACTGTAACTTGCTCATTTTTTGTATCTGAAGGAGAGGAACATGCTCTAATGAAAAAACAATCTTTCTTGGCCATGCATTAACATCTGTGATGAATTATTTGAGTATCAAAGAATTCTGTTTATAGTTCTTCGAATTATAATCACATTGTTTCAGTACCTGTTTTAAAGTAGCTGAAAATTATTATGTAAAATTCACGCATGGCATCTTTTTAATAAACAACAACAAAAATCATTCAAATAAATAAAGCAATCGGCTCAGAACACTTGAATTTTCTTTAAAAAAGTTAAGGTAGTCTTAACTCACAGATTTTGAAGACACTATAATAAAGAATTATTGGAGGAAATATTGCTTTTGCTGTTTTCAGTTAATGCTTAATGTTGTTGCAAATTATAAAATTTAATTAGCTATATAAATGCCAGAGGAACAAATAATGTGCTATTGTCTTGATATCTTTCCAGAAATTAGTCTTTTAAAACAAATTTGCCATATTAATCATCTAAAAATATTTTTGATCACTGAATTAATAGTTTGCAGCCTGTTTTCAGGTATTCATTGCCATAGGTGATTGCCTCTTAATTACTACATGGGCGCTTTCTATTCACTCTTATTAATTCATGTTTTCTGGCACAGTCCCAAAAGGCAGCCTTGCCCTATATCTTCTAATTACTTCTATAATTGAATTTGCCCACTTTTTCTAACCTATTTTTTAAACTGACTGTGTTTGTTCATGGTTTATTGTGTCTTTTTTGTGTCAGTTCTCTGCAAGCAGAATGTACATTGATTCTTTCCTCGTTTCTCATTAATTTTCAAGAGCTTTGCTGCATGTCTGTTTTTTCAGCCTGTCAGACCTATTGCTAGACCAAAAAAAGATTCTTATTATTAAAGGTTAGCTAAAATAGACTGAAGTTAATTAATTCATTAGTAACTCTGAGCCAATTACTGAAGCCTTCTCTTATTTATATACTTGTTAACAAGACAGAGATGAGAAAGGCCTATTATAGGCACATGTCCTTCAGAAGTTGGGCAAACCCTCTGGAGCATATGCATTTAGTTCCACCAAAGAAAAAGAATTGATTCCAAAGTGAGGACTTGAAGATCTAACTGGCAAAATCTTCATAAGCTGGTGGACCTTCTTGTGGCCATCCAAATGTTGGTTTGGATTCTACCTTTTGATCACAAGGAATAAATTTTAGTGATCTGCTTTACAAAGTGCACACATAATGTTTCGATATAAATATATTGACTTGCCAACTTCCCCAGAATTGTTTCTTGGGGTGTTTGGAATAGTTGAGCAAAAAGAAATTGCCCATGTATATCTATGCAATTAAGAGGGGAGTTGCTGATTTTGACATCAGACAATATCCCTGTATTGGTAATGAGATATGTAGTTGGTAAGGAGCCCCATTAATTTTTGGTAAATGCTCTGCAGCTTATGAACTGTACATGAGAGCTGAAGTCATGCACAAGCTACAGACCTATAAATAAAATAGGGATGGTACCCAGTGGATCACTGATCAGTGTCAAATGTTTACATTAATGCATATTTAAGCATAACACTCAAAACCTGACCTTATATTTCTTGAGGCTGAAGCATGACAAAACACCATTCTCTCTCACTGAATTCAGTGTTGACACAAGTGTGCTGTTTTTTAAAAGGGTTTCTCATACTTTATTGTGGGGGAGAAAACCTTTGGGGCTTTGTTTTCTCATAACCCAACAACTTGATCAGAGATCATCAGAATTAGAAATCAATTCTTTGTGAAGTGTCTTGCAAGCCTGGTGTGGTATCTAGATTTGGAGGGAAATGATGCTAAGATTGTAAGAGTTTTATAAGCAAATAGACAAAGCATAGATTTAGAAGCATCTTTCACCTGGTTTATAAAATATAAATGCAAATAAATTAAAACAGGAAGAAAAAGGTGTTGGAATCACTGGGGAGCAGAAAACTTGGCCTAGCCCAGTCATTTATGTTTTTAAGGAAAATTGGTCTGTAGCTCCAGGTTTAAAATCCTAAAGAAGGGGATAGTTACTAAATTCTCTGGAAGTTTTACTCCCATGCCAGGAGCAACCATAGATTAAAATCTTCAGCTACCACTGTAGGAATTACTCTCCAATCCATAGTAATTTCTAACTTAAGAGATACTAGGAAGAAGAGAAATGAAAGAATACAGCACCAAAAAGCAAATGATCCCCAGCTGAGCCTGGGCACTGGGAGAAGGTCTGGGTACCATCACCGTGCTGTGCCAAAATATCTTCTTGCCTCTGCACCCTCCTGGAACACACACACCCCCAGCTTCCTCACTCCTCCTTCCATGCCACACAGCTCACTGCAGCACTGGGGTATTTGTTATTCAATCTTGCTCATTCACTCCCTTCCCAAAATTAGTTAGGAAATAACTGGCTGATTGAAACTGCTGATATCTTGATCAGATCATTATTATTTCTGATAGGAAATAAATAAGTAATTAATTATGCAAGTGCTTGGGCTGCTCTGTAGTTAAAATATCTTTGAGATTTACACTTAAAACAGGCATTTGCTGCATGATTTTGTGTGAATTACATGATGTGGGCTTGCCAAATTTATGTCATTCATTTTTGGAATGGAAAGTTACTGTTTTTGAGAACTTTTAAAGAATATATTTTGATTTATTTTAGTGGCAGTTACCTTTAAGATTGTGTGTGAATGAGAGATTTCAGATACTTGGATCTGTCCAGTAGAAACAATGCAAACAGGTTTTTGAGAATTTAATAAAAGTAGAGTGGTACATTTAGACAGTTTAGAAGTGCAGTGAAATGAAATAAAAGGGTTTCCCTTAGCACTTCATTTTATAACTAATGAACTCATCAGAATGAGTCCTGTTATATGTAATAATATTGAAATAACTTTTGCCAGTATAAAGTGCATGCTATGATGAATCAGTCACTCAGCTGCCCCCCATGGTAACAATATTTTCAGTTTTGGCAGATCTGAAAGCTTCTGTCACCTCCATTTGGGCAGACCCTCTAATATTCAGAAAGGTTTTAAGGAAATGAGGAATGTGCTTCTGTGTCATCCCTTGTGTTATCAGAGCTGGGGTAACTTGGACATGCTGAATTTCAGGCTGTTCATCACAGTAAGTCACAGGCCCTGTGAGAGTGTGGATTGACAGTGACAATACCATCAAACCAGAATAGCAGAGATTGTGGTGGTTACTCCACAGGACAGTAACACCTTTTTCATTTTTCACAGGGCAATGCAACATAAGTCTAAAACGATAAGAGCAGCAGTAAAAAAAAAGGAAAGGTTTTCTGTCTGAAAACTTCCTCATTTATCACTTTTGCAGTTCTTGCATGTTTTATAAATTTATTTCCATCCTTTACTTCTGTACATGTTATGCTGCATTTGACTCTACTCCTGTCATATACACTGAATTGAAAAAGTCACTGTTAGCTATTTCCTTTCATACTTATTCTTGCTCTTCTTTCCTCTGAGTACCCTCTAGCATGTCTTGATAATATTCCTGTGCCTGCCATCCTTATCTCACTTCATGTGAATGCATTTCAGCTTCTGCACCAGCCACTGTAGTGCTTTTTAGTTAATTCTGTATCCTTTCAGTAACTTCAGGTAGTCATCAAGGAACTTGTAAAGAGTGTATTGACTTGTAGGAACATGCTTGTTTCTTCAGGCTCTTCCTTTAATTCGTTATTGGTTCTACTTTGTAGGACAGGCTGTGACCACAGGGAATGAATGGGCTCTGCTGGAGCTGTAAATCAGAACCATCGTTTACACACAGGGAAGCTGAGATTCCATGACTTTCCATATGTGACAAGGGAGGAGTATGGCAGAGGGAACAGCACAGCACCTATTGACTGTTCTGTAATCCTGGGCTTTTACTGTTGGTCCTTTCAGCCCTTTTTAGTGCCCATTTAATGTGAAGATATTAAAACATATGCATATTGTTGTAGTGAGTAAAATCTTGTAGCTGTCAGTGGACTTTAAAAACCTTTTCTAGAGGAAACACTTTAAAATCTTTTCTGTTACCTTTCATTAAATTAGAACTTAAATAACATTGTTTAGTATCCCAGATATTAGAACTTTTCCCGTATATCAGAGGCTTACCTGAAAATGACTCACC
>NW_005054309.1:4787152-4795506 GCF_000277835.1 Geospiza fortis | reverse complement strand
GAAGCACACTTTAGAGAAACTTATTTCCTAGCTGTTCCCACATAAGAATCAAGTTCAAGAATCAAGGCTTGCAAAACAGGGAGCACTTTCTGTATTAAGATGTATTCCATAAGCTGTTTCTTGGCTGATGCTTCATTATCTTCCTAAGCCTCAAATATTTTAAGAAATATGTTTCCTCTTACTTTGATCCAGAAGAGGAGAAAGGCTGAGGAACACTTTTCTTTTACTTCCAGTCTTAATGCTAGTTCCCAAAACACAATTTTAAACAAGGCAAGAAGCTACATAGAATCTACTGATCTTTTAAATCAGGTCTTCCTGGTTAGTTTGTAGAAACAGGTAAGACATAAAATAATAAAGATAGAAATATATATTTGCAAGTAGAAATTAATCTTATTGTGAACACAAAGTTTTAGTCAGAAGCATCAGCCCAGCACTGATCACGTGCACTTCAGGGGGACAGGATCACTCCTTGTGCTCGTGGCATCTGTTTCAGGACACCTGGAGAAGGAGTTGTGCTCCTTATGGGTATCCAAACTGCTCACACAAAACAAAAATAAGTGGTTATTGTCTGCATGTTGGCTTTATGTATTTTACATCTCCAGTAAGTGCCACCACTCAAATGCCCAACCTGTGCTAAACACTGTGCCAAAAGGCCTCCTGGCTGATAAACCTTGACAGTACATTGTTCTCTTGTCAAGGGGCATTATCCTAGCAATTCAGCAAAAATTTTTCTTCATTTGGACAGTGCATCTTTCAGACATTCCCTTCTTCTATTGATTTGTTTTCTCCTGTCCCTTTCTCCTTCTTTTGTTTTCTTATCATAGCTTCAGGTTATTAAGTGCAAAGTATTGATGGGAATGGGTGGTTTTGGTCGATGGAGAGCTAATGCATCCCTAATCCCACCATTGTTATAGAGTTATGCTTTACTCTGGTTCCTGATGGGGGAAAAGGTGCAAAGCTCTTGATCCTAGTTTTATTTGTCACAAACCCATCCATCAATCAAGCACAAGCATGTCTGAATGCTGAATGACATGTGGGTCTCAGCTGAAAAAATTCGATAACACTGTATTGTCAGGTTGCTCACTCCTTTTTTTTCGATAAGAAATACATTTGACTGAAATAGATAAGCATACAACTACTAAAGACTTGAAGAGAGAGAGTGACATACATGACACCAAAGGTTTTCGATCTTTGGTATTAATGATACTTATGAGTAAATAAAATGGAAAAAAAGCTCTAGACATGCAACATGCTTAAATCCTGTGAGGTTTTTTATTAAGTTGGGGTTTCAAGTTTTTAATCTGGACATATATTGTAGCCTGCCACCTAGCTCCAGATGCTGATAGAATCTATGACTGAATTTCTATTTTTTAAAAATTTTATTGGTTAATATAGCAGATGTTCATGAATAGAATATTATTTTAATGTACATTGAGAACCTATGGATTTATTATTTCTGAATAAGGATGAAGACATATACATATATATGTATGTGTATTATCCTTTTATGATTTGACAACATTTTAAATTACATACTATAGTACATTTACATAGATATTTTATACTATGCAAATAATTATGCACACCATTTTTTAAATGCCCCTTTAAAATGTATTTGTATTCTCACATATGATTTTGGAATCTCTTTATACCAGCTATTGTGTGAAATACACTAATATATTGCTGAAAGCTTATCCCCTTATTTATATACAATTTTCTCTTCATACTCGCTTAAATAATTGCATTTAGGAACTGTTAAAATGTTGCAATTTTCCATTTGTACACTGTAACTCTGAGAAAAGTAATCAACAGATCAGAACAATTTAGAAAATGCATTTTATTTTCTTGCCACAGAAGTAGACACTTTAGAAAGGAGAACACATTAAATGACCTAAAAAATCCATCAACAAAGGTAACAAAAAGACAACCCAAATCAGAGGCTCTAAGACAAACATGATGTAGCCTCAAGTACTGGCACACTCTATGAGTAAGCCATTTTTTCTTTGCTCTGTGACTAGGGGCTACAAAACTGCAAAAATCAATGTGGGAGTGCTTTATGTTTGTTGGGTAAATTACATGTGCTTGGCTGCTCTATTGTATCTGGCCCATATTCTACACCAGATACTTTTAGATGGAACTGTCACATAATACATATACTCAATATTGATTTTTGTAGATTTAACAGAGCTTGAACTGAACTCCATGGTAAGCAAAGAAAAACTTAAGAAGTGCAGCTCCTCAGAATTGGGATGAACATGTAAATATAGGAATACTCTTGAATGTCTGTGTTTGGAAATCTCCTGGCCCAGTTTTAATTTGGTATGGGCAAAGTCAGTACTGAGTTGAAAACTGCTGGCATTAAATATTTGTTGGTTTATCTTCAAATTATTTCTTTTTGTGTATTTTTTGAGGTTTGTACCAAGACTAAGTGAACATGGAAAGTTATAAAAATTTTTAAATTACATTTTATTGTCTGAATACCAGGGGATGCCAGATAAAATCCGGAACACCTCTGCTAGCACCAAAGAGCACTTTAAGGTCTCTGTATGTCTCACAAAGAAATTATTTTAGATTAAATTCTGTGCATGCAGTGAAGTCCATGACTCTCAGATGCAGGACACCTAAGTCTACATTTAGACATGGGAATAGGTGGTCTCATTTCAATTTGCATATAACTTCACATAAAAAATAAAAAAATACACTAATTCAAATGTCTAAATATGAAACATGGAAAATTTGTCTGCCTTTGAAAATCTCCATGTTAGTTATCAAATAGGAGGCAATCAAGTGAGAACACTTTGCCAGATTTAGATCCCAAGCTGGTGTGACAGGACTGGTAACACTCCCTAATAAGACCAAAGAAAGCTAATATTTTCTCAGGGGAAAGAGGGGAAAGAAAAGACATTTGTAACTTTCAAAAGTAAATTAAGACTGCAAACATTAGTTTGTTTCCATTATATTTGTGAACGGTGTATTACTAATGATATCTGTTTAAAGTAATCCCATTTTTAAATACCAGTCTCCGGAGTAATTTGTAATCCAACAATAGTTGCTGTAGCCCATAAAGAAACGTCTTTTAATTGCTTGAGAAATGCATCCTTCTGGTTTCACACCCACCCACCCTCCCAGCAGCAGTGTCACTGAAGCCCTGCCTGCACCCCCAAAGCCACAGCCCAGCCTGTGTTTACCAGCGCTGCTCACCCACAGCCTGTGGGTCCTGTGGTGAGGGACCTTTGGTCACTGCTCCACAAGGGATGCTGGAATTGTACTGCAAGGAAGGAGAGAAAACAGGCCTTGGGTTTCCAGGGAATGCTTTACATTTTCAGCACTGCTCCCCTGACTCCTGGGGCGCGATCCTCATGGGGCAGCAGCTGCAGGGGCTGAGACACTGGAGCTGCTCTGCTTGGTTTGGGCTCAGGGTGGGCAGTGGGTGGCCCCTGGCTCACCTGCACCCTGACAGGCAGCCAGTGGGAGCCATCTGCACCTCAGAACCCTACCTTCAAACTTTATCAATCTCTTGGTGGTGTTTCTGTATTTAAAAAATTGTAGGACATGTTTTCAGCTGGTATTAATTGACATAATTCCAGTAATGTTCTTGCTAGGACAGCAGTTTCCACTAATGAATATCCAGCATTGTGTCTCTGCCAGCAGTCAGATGTGGTAATCAGAGCAGCCAGCCCGAGAGTAAAGCAGAGCCTTGTCAGGGGGTCTCCACTTTAAAACTTTGTCTCTTGGTCTGTCAGTGCTTGATTTTATTATTCTAAGGGCATTTTGATAACCCCTCTGTGTTTAGGTCTTCATGGTGTGAAGATCTGACTAAATAATGAGGATACTTTCTCTTTTATCTTTAGAGGGAGGATTTACTTATTACTGCCAATAATATGGGTCAGATTTTCAAAGGTGTTTTAACTTCACCTCTGTGTTTGTACTGCATAAACACTTGCAATTGCTTTTGTATCCAGTCATTTCTACAGATGAGCATTTACCATTATTTTGCTATGCAAGTGATGCTTGTGTGTGTATTCTTAGGTCTCATTTCTATAGATAAACATACACAGGCACAAGTGGGTGTCGTGCTTTTATGTGACATTTTACTGTGCTAAGTATTAAGTGGACAGGACACTAACACCATTTTCATCCTCAGGATATATGATGGGCTTGTTTTTTACACTGAGGAGAAAAAAGAAAAGATTGTGAATTCAACCTGTTCCTTTTGCCATTCATTTTGTGCTCTGTCTTACATGACAAGACGCCATGAAGGATCTATGACCATGTGTGATATTCCAAATAAATGAAAAGCCTCTATATTCTAACAGTATCTGCTATACTACCTTGTGGTACTGATCTCTCCATTTCATGAAACACAAATTACTCATATAAAAAGGGACTTTAACTTCATAAAACCCATGTGGCTCTGTTCCTTAGACAATAAAAAGAGGCTTACAGAAACAGTGGTTACTTACCTCCTTTTGAAAGAAAAATGAATCTGAACAGGGTTTCATCAATGGGAAGGGCACTTTATGTTTCAGAGTTCAATCCTACTTATGTAGTTTTAGCCATTTAACACTGTGGCTCCTGACTGCTGTCTGTCTGGGAACTGGATGCCAGGGAAGCAAAGGCTCAGGCATACCTTGGTAGCAGCTGTGCTGTATTTTCAGTTTACTCTTAGGTGCCACAGCAGAGTCCCTGATGTTATGCTTAGATGCAAATCAGCTCCTGAAGTGAATGGCAGTAACATTGTTGACATCCAGTATATATTAGAAGTCAGCACAAGTATCATGTTGGTCTGTCTAGTGGACGTCCAGGACCACTCAAGAGGTTAAGGACATTGTTCATCAACTGGGAATGCAACTTGAGAAATGTAAAGCCAACAGAATTAGAAAGAAAGGGCAAAACACCATATGATTTGTGTGTTTAAGTGCCATATGGCATCTCTTTAAAATGTATAGTACTGAGGAAGAAAAGAGATTAGTGCAAAATGTAAGAGCTGCTTCATAAGGCCCTAAGGACCAACAGTTCAAAATGCTGGAGTATCCAGACAGCCTCTCCTGCATCTTAAAGAATAAATGATGTCAAGCTACAGAAAATGATGGATGCAGTGCTTCTTGTTAGCCTGCCACATGTCCCAGGGAGGAATGATCAGCACAGTGCTGTGGCAGGATTGCTCTGTGTGTGTGTAGCTGTGCAGCCACAGCTGCTGCACAACTGCACAGCTCTGCTGGGTGAGCAGGTGTCAGCCCCCACTGCAGCCCACAGCCCAGGTGACAAGCCGCAGGATCCCTCCAGTGGCTGCTTACAAAGAAGGGTTGCAGAGATCAATTGCTGATCTCTTAAGCTGCATAAAGCTGAGTTCTAACTATCATAGGTATGTGTTGTTGCTTCACATCTTCCTTCTGGTTTGGTGGGAATTTCTTTGTAATGAGAGTAATTGCTGCTCTGTTCCATCTTGTGCCATCTCTGCTCTCTGGGCAGATAAAATTCACCTGCAGTTGGGTTCTACTCTCTTGATCTCACATGCAGGGGCACGGGGCACGGGGCACGGGGCACAGGACACAGTCCTTGCTCTGGGTCTCTCAAGAGCAGCAGGATTTCTCCTGAATAATCCCATGTCTGACACCTTCCTTGTGAGCTGGGATAGCATGGCTGAAACATTTCTGATTGTTCTGAGACAAGTTCTTCAAATTCCATTTCATTTTATATCCTAAGTTGGGAATACCTTAGTAGAGCAAGGAAACATAGGTTTGGTATTTTGCAAAGTTATACAGATTGGTTTTATTCTTGAGACATAGTCAAGCCACTGCCAGTCAGCATTTCTTCAACTGAGTCTGGTTTGAGCAATATAAATAAATGCTATTATATATTCATACATGTATGCTCAAATATATATTTTATAGGTTGGTTTCATCTGAACCAACTGAACTGATTCAACTGAATTTACATCCATATGAATGTAACAAAACAAAGAGCAGGTCCTGATAATAAAGTGTATTTCCAAAGCAATAACTGTGAGAAAAGGACTCTAGGAGAAGACTCCAGCCTAATTTCCACACCTCAGTTAAATTACTTTTTAGAAACAGGAGGAGAATCATTGACTAGTCTGGATTTTTCAAACATATCTGAAGTATTACATTATGAATTTTCTTGCAGTAATAAAAGAGTTATTTCTTCATTTATCACATGCAAAATTGTAGAGCTCCGTTTATTAAATATGAAAATATATTTCTATATTTTAGAAAGATACAAATAAAAAATAAAATGCCAATGAAAAATTATTAGTTTTTCTTAGCTTGTTTTGGATTTGATTGTGTGCCATTTATTTTTGCTAATTTGAAAATGTTCCTGCAAAAGAAAACTCAGAAGGGGATCTTCAAATGAGTCCCTACAGCTGTAAAACTTCTGATATGAGGTAAAAACTCATGGAGTGTTGTAAAGCATTAACAGAAGAGATGAAATTGTTCCATCAACCTGAAGCCTCTGAAAGCTATTCATTTTCCACTCTTTATTCTCATAGAAGTCCTGGTAATGTCAATGAGAGCAACTTGCACTCTCAAAGCAAAAATCCACCCAAAGGCAACAACTCATAATGAAAGGGAGGAAAAAAAAAGAACAGGAACAAATTTTTCCATCTTGAATTACAAAACCCTCAACTTCCCCACATATGTTTGATTCAAACAATATTTTGTTGGCTGTAAATTGTTTGCAATTGGAATGTTATATTTTTGGAGGAAATAATCGAGAAAAGCACTCCACCAAACTCATGATAATTTGATTGCACAGTCCATATTTGGAGCATATTAGCACATTCACTCCTGTGTACAAATATATAAACTGCCATCTCGCAAGCAGTGAGAAGAAAAGCAACAGAGGAGGTTCAGAAGGGGAGAAGGGAAGGAGTTGCCAATAAGCCCAAGGCTTGCCAAAATCCTGTAAGTGAAGGAAACGAAACAGAATGCAGAGAATAGACAAGGAGAATAAGTGGCTAATTACTGTACATCCCACTCAACTAAAAATGAAACACAGGCACAAGACATCAGAGAGGCACATATTGCATAGGCACATCCTGACAGCAATGACAAAACAGTGTAATCACAAACAGAAAACTAGGAACCTTTCCCTCTTTGTTGGCACTGCTGGTTGAATGTATTCTAGCAGAGAGGCTGTTATTCTCCTGTCACTGCCAGTCCTTTTTCTTCCCCATGTGGAAAGAAATGGCTCAGGGAAAGCGTGACTCCAGATCCTGCAGGTTCCCTGTGCCTGCAGGGTCCAATTTATTTCCCATGTGGGGCAGTGCTTCCCCTGGCTCTGCTCGGCTCAGGGGACAGGTGTGGTGTGCGCTCACACTGGGATGGGTGTAGGTTAAGTCTTGATACAAATTACCTGATAGAAATTTGGGGCTGCTGAGAGATCCCTGCTTCTTGTCGTGGTTTGCTGTGTCACTGTGAGCAGGTGACATCCTTTGGTGCTGAAGTTTGTTGTGATTTTAAGATACAGCCACTGTGGGCTTTATTAATTGTTTGAGAACCCTGTATAAAAGCACAATACTTGGTCAAAGGCTTGTGATTTTTCCCAAATTTAGCTGATGGTTACCACACATTCCTGTAATTCACCAGATTGATTTATTGCTTCATGTTGCAGTGAATACTAACTGGTTTAGTAACTGGACACTTTATTATTTTAATCTAATTAAACCAGTTATGGGCAAATGAAAGTATTCTGAAAGATATGACTGTAACTCAAAGCTGGGGACTCTGAAAGCTGCAGGAAATTACTGAAGCCCTTTTCTATGGGCTCACCTCCTTCCTCTGGGCACTTGGTTTGTACCTAGAGAAATGCACAAAATGGAATGTCCTCTGTGCATGGGTCTTTTTTCTCACCTTTGGCTTATGGTCACAAAAATTTGCCACATAAAGCAAAAAATTCCAAGCAGAGTAGATTTGATGAAGGAAGGAAAGGAACTGCATTTTATTTCTCAACAAATTCATAAGGGATGCATGTTGCCAACTGAAACAGAAAGCAGGCACAGCTGGAGGCAATTAACCAGCTAGTTGGATATGTACTGGCTGGGAAGATGTGCAAAACTCTGCAGACTGCTGCAGTCCCTGTCTGCTCCTGTCAGCTCCTTGGGTGGCTGCAGCAGTTCTGTGAGGACAGGGAGCAGCCTCACAGCCTGCCCCAGCAGCAGGTGGTTGGTGTAAGCACAGCAGCTGCACCAAGCTAATGAAGGTGCTTCCTTAGGGACCTGTCTTCTCTTTAAGTGCCTTGAGGGTGATGTGAGAGTGAAGCAAGAATCACTTGCCTTAGCAAGTGAATGTTTTAGCTGTCATCCTTTTTACAAAACACTGGTTAGAAACTGA
>NW_005054309.1:4772853-4787142 GCF_000277835.1 Geospiza fortis | reverse complement strand
TTCCCTGGGTGAGCCCAGGGAAAGTTCTCTGTTCTCTTTGCATTGGGTGAAAACCAGTCCTCCACTTCTGAGGCTCACTCGCTTCCAAGGAGAGCCTCATGCTGTGCTCAAGGAACAGCCCTTGTCTCCCTCAGGAATCTGTCTGCAAGGTTCATTGCACTGGAGTGTGGTTTGCAGGAGCAAATACAGCTTGATGACCCTCCACTGTGGGAGAGCTTCCACAGCAGTTTTGTTGAGGTGCCCAGTCTGGGGCACAGAGATGGTTTTACATCAGTGGGCAATGGCAGTCCTAAAGCAAAGCAGGGTTGGGAAACTGGACAGGTAACATCATCCTTTTATCCATTTAGTTGTGAGTCCCCCAAGCACAGGCACCATTTCACCTGCAGTTTTTGTGGCTCCTAGTTTATGTATATTGCTTATTTATTTCATTACTGTGCGTGTGTCTACATGTGATGACGTGTTCTTCAGAATATTTTGGGGTGTTATACTGAAAAATTACACCACATTATTTCTGCTTAAGGACACTGGGACCCACACTTGGGGAAGCTATGCTCTGCAGCTGAAAAAGTGACTGCAAAATGTAATTAATGTTATACATGACATTTTTCAGCACTGATTTGCACTCAGTATTCTGTAGTGCTTCTAGGCTGAGGAACCTGTTACAGAGCTAAATTGTGTCTGGATTTAGGATGGAGGTGCCATCCCTTGTGGAGAAGGGTGTGTGTGATTGCAGAAGCACTGCTGTTAGGCTGGACTGGGTGAATAATCTGCAATTTGAGGTTATTTAGGGGAAAAATGCTTGTGAATAAATCTTTCTAACATCTTTATCTGGGTACAGTTGAGTATGCCTTGATTGCTTCCCAGTTGTATTGCAATGCAGCATGTGCAGGCACAAGTGTGGAGAAAACTGCTTTAAATGTTCCCTCAGGGGTATTGGTTACTGACAGCCTTAGGTCTGTTCACTAAATGCAGGCTATCCCAGAAAATCAGGTGAAAATTCTTAGTCCTTATGTCCATGTTCCTCAATTATCTGAGAACAAAATAACGGAGAAGAAAATCTCTTGAAAATATAGGAAAATGTTGAGTATTAATAACCTCACAACTCATAGAAACTACCATGAGAAGAGAAAAGCTGGGCCATACAGGATGGATTCTTCCCAAGGATTAGTCTATCTTATGTGAAAATTTCCAAGGATCTCACTTAAAAGTACCCACCTTTTCAATTTAAAGGATAAGTTTTTTAACAATGAGGATATAAATCAGTAAAAGTGGCAGAAGTTTAGAATGTGTTGTATGTAAAAAAGTTTCTTCAAAATTATTGGAAAATCACATTATGAAGAAATATTACAAGTATATGTAGTTATGCTCAAAACATACATTGTGTTTGGATCAAAGATCAAAAATAACTATGGGACTTAGTACAGCTGTATTCTATCATTAAATTCTTACTTGTGTCTCCAAACTGAGGAAAACAAATCTTTTAAATGAAACAATGTTTCAATTTAGGAGATTTATGAAAATAAAAAAGTATTTTTCAAATTTCACATATTAAGTACAAACAATTTTTCATTTTGGTTTTGATATCATTTCAAACAACAGTGTTGGTCATAAAAATGAGATGTTAGCAACACTGAAATCTCCTTAAAAAGCCCGAAACAGCAGCATTGAGTTTTTTGTTTTTACAAATTTGAATATAGAGCTCTGGGAAAAGGGAGCCTAGAAAAAGTAATGCAACACCAAACCTGATCCCTTGGCTGGATGCAGCTTTGGTTGGCTTCTGACATGACATGGGGTTGAGAAAAAAGGGCAGGGACTGTAAAGCTGCCCTTCAGTTCTGCCAGGCTGCAAGACTCCAAACTTCCCTGGCAATCAGCTGCCACTGGAGGACAGTGCCTTGGCCAGCTCTTCTCATTTTTAATTTCTGCTGCCTGGTGCTGGGAAAGGGACAAATGAGCTTTCACTTTGCTGCCAGCACAGCCCTGCTGTCCTTGTGCAGGAAGGGAATCTTCCCAGCTTCCTGTACTTTATACCACTGCAGCAGTACTGAATCCCCCCTGGATATGCACAGCTTTCATCAAGTGAACAACAGTAGCTAATGAAAGCAATCAAATTAATTGTCAAACATTGCGAGAAAGCACCTTTATACTCCCTTTTTCTTGCAGGCTCCTTATATTTTGCCAGTTTAAAAATCAGGGTGTTTAGTCAGGTACAGAGGGAAGCTCTGGTGCAGGGGAGGCGCTGCCGCAGTGCTGGGGGCAGTGACAAACCCTGCTGCTCTCTGGGCTCACTAGCTGAACAAAACCAAGATTTATTAGAAAAAGTAACTAACTCAATGGGACAGGGATACAGACAAAGACAAGCCAATTTATTCAGAATAAAAGTTATTTTGCAGGAATTTATTTACTTGAACTAATGCAAACTAAATTTGAGTTCACCCTTTTCCTTAATTTGGCTTATATTGTCCGAATGCCTCAAGGTACACACAGCTAAGTTTTTGTTTAAAATTTGTGAAAATAAGTGTCCTGGTATTGTTTTCAACTGACAGATCATCTTGGTTTAGAATCATTTATGTTCCAGCAGATGCTGGCAGGAGGAACAGCAACTCACGAGATGAAACATGAGAGTAAGAAGAAAAAGACAAAGTACTTTCTGAGGAAAGACTTGAGAAAATGTTGCTAAATCAGTCAGTGCCTTTGTCATTCCAACAAGTAAAAGGGTTTTTATATTATTTGAGTATCAGATGTCTGTCCCAATCTTTATAAAATACTCACTTACTGACAAATTATAAATCTTGCAACATCTTCTCATCTGAAAACTCAAATGATTAAATGAATGCCAGCCACAAATAGAAGTGAAATGCAAGCCAGACACTGTGTTACCCAGAAATGAAAATAATTCTCCCACACTGTTCCCAAAAGTTTGAATAGATGATGAACCAAAGATGGATAATACAACATACCCTAAGGCTTGGCAAGCTTTGGATAATTTGAAACAAGGATCTGACAATTTGCAGAGCAGCTCCTGCAATACTCTGTGCCCTGGGCAAAGAGCTTTCTGTGACGTCCTCAGAGTTAGGAATGTCAAGTCCACTGATGGGAACACTGAGTTCTCTTCTAAGTCCCGTGGAAACTACTCTGTCTAACAGCTGAAATAAATGTTGCAGTTCCTCTGTTTCAATTTTTGATAGAAAACCAGGAAGATATCTGGATGGTGTCGTTATCTGAAGCATAATTGCAGACAAGCAGTTAGGATTCCATAGGGTATTTCTGTCACCTTGTTTACTGTAGGCAGGCAGACCCTTCCTTTCCAATGGCAAGTAAACTATTATTTATTAACATTTTAGGCTAGGAAGTAACTGCAGCCTGTGGAGATAATTCTGAAGTAAAATCCTCATATTGAAAAAGACAAAGAAAAAAGACCAAAAAAAAAAAAATAGGTAACTCAAAATCTTTTAAAAATAGCAAAAACAGAGGCCAGGATCGGTGAGCAGTTTCCATTTACTTGTAAAGAAGGGCTGAAGACCATCTGTAGAGGAAGAGTCACATCATAACCCTCCTGCCAGGCGAGGACCAGGTTTGCCATGCTCTTTCCAACCAGCAAACTGCAGAGAACCACTCACAGACTCCTTTTTCCATCCCAGTGGGTTTCCATGCAAACTTCCACTTGTTGGCATGGCAGACATAAAGCCATGACACCATGGTGACACTGTGACTCCTGAAGCCTGGGGAGCATTCATGTGAATTCATGTTAAGAGTGCGTTGCTGGTCTGGTTGAAAAGTTATCAACCACTCCTTGTCCCCGTTACTTGTCCCTTCTTTTCCTTCCCTGTGATCATCTATGGCAGCTGGACACTTGCTGGCAGAACTGCATGTGTTCTGTCAGCAAACAATGAATGTGATTAAACAAAAATGTAATTAAAGCAAACAATCAAAGGAAAAAATAATCAAAAACTAAACAAGCAAAAAAAAATTGCTTATGAACATTTCCAAGATAAACTAGATAATTTTAATGGAACCTGTTCACAGACTGAGTATATGTGCAGGTTGTTGGAATGGGAACTTCCAATGGGAAGTAGCTGAGAAAAGATAGTGACAGTAATCTCCTAAGCAGAATCAGCAAAAGCCAGAGCAAGGAATGAGGGCAGCAAAGAAAATTATTAGGCAGAGGATTAAAAACAAACTGAGAAGTGGTGTTTCCACATTGTACATAATCCATCTGTGAAACTCATTGCTGTGGAATTTTGGTAATACTTACATGATTAGGAAATTAAAAAAAAAAAAGGGAGAGGGAAAATAAAGGAATGAAAAAAATTTCAAAATCCTATTAAAATATGTCTTAGGAAGCTCCTGATCTCCATGTGTCTGGACATGGGGTGAATATGGCAATATTTCTGCTCACCCTGTCCTGCAGCTCTACTGGACACTTGCGTTGCCCTTTGCTGTTGAAGGAGGATGCAGGACTGGATGCAGCCATGGTGCCACCACTCTTCTGGTATCAGATTGCATGTAATCAGGTCTTGTGCTATTTTAATCTGCAATCACACAAAATAAAGCTATGAAAGTCTGTGGAAGGTACTGGAAAAGTCTGGTTACCATCCTGAAACTGCTAAGCTGGCTTATACACACTGGAAATAAATTGTTATTCACTCTCCCCAGTAGAGAACCCCTATTTCTGTGCTATTTTAAAGCAGGAAGTGATAGTAAATTAGCTCATATGAGGGTTTCTGTGATTTGGACATTGAAGTGGCTTTTTCCAAACTATGTGTGTGCATGTACCATTTTGTTTATAATTTGAGTCCTTAATTATATGGAATGCTTAGAATCAAAAAAATGTTCTTTCTTACTTTCCTTAAATAAAAGTAATGTGTTATTTAATCTGCAAAAAAATGTCCTGATTAAAAGAATTGTGAAACTTCTGCTTTCTTAGTAGGACTAAATTTAGTCATTCTGAAATGTAGAATAGCTGCTGCATCTATTAAATATTATAATCTTGGTTATCATCCACTGAAATACATCTTTTTCCAGAGTTCTAATGGAAATATAACAAGATACCAGAAAAAAAGAGTGTAAGGAAAAGAAAATTATGCTTGGTACTCTGAAAATTGAACATTTTAATGGCAATAGGATGAGGAAATTATGTGTATTGCAAAGGACTTTTCACTTGGATTATTTTTTTCCCATAATTGGAGCATCTTAAATGATATCATGATATTTAGTATAAGTAAAGCATGAGTAAATGTAGGAAAAGGACATAAAAAGACAAATTTCAAGCATTTGGCACTGGAGGAGCAGTACTAACAAAATGAATTGACTCACCAAGGCTGCAGTCCAGCAGCTACCAATGTGTTGAAGTTCATCAGTGATTTTTTTTCTAGCGGAACTATTTATAAATATTAGTCTGGACAGGATCCTGGGATCTTATAATAACAGGACTAAATTAGTCTACAGGGTTCTGGGTTTCTAGTTTAGCTTTTATCACTACCTGAGTAGTGCTACCATGAGTATTTAAGGGAATCTCAATTAAAAATTAGAATTAGCAGCAGAGTTCCTTTTTGCTTCCACGGATGCTAAGCAGTGTCCTGGACATTGTCACTGTGCACCCAGCAGCAGTGAGGGCCAACAACAGCTCCACATTGTCCATGGGCATTACAAAGGAAGGATAAAATCAAAGGTAGAGAAGTCGTGTCACTGTCATTTGATGATCAGCCAGCATTATTTCAATCTTATCCAGAGATCTTTGGTCATTTAACTCTGTTCTGTGTCCCTGTCCCCACAAGGTGGAACATTTAAAAGGATAAATCAGATACTTGAGAGATGTAGGCTCGTGTGGATGAATGTATTGAGGAGCCTAAGGCTCTTTGATTTCCCAGTGCCTTTGAGGGTCTGGATTGTAATGTTGACTGTCATCAGCTTATTGAAAATAGCAGAGAACATACCTCTTCACTAACTATTTTATTATCCCTAAATGCCTACTGCGGAGAAGAAAAGACAAGATAGATCCCCACAGGACTCGCCATGGAAACACTGATCCTGGGGGGAAAAAGCCACTCAAGATCAGTGCTGTCCACTCTGTGCAAGTACAGAAATATTCTGGTGCATTGTATGAAAAAATGTTTGTAGGCATAAGAATTATAAGCACAAGTATCTGATCATCAGACACTGACAGGGTGAATGTAGCCATTAACTAATTAGCCACAGAATTTGCATAACCTGCAATCCTCAAATATTTTTTATGAATAAATTGATGGTCATCCAAATAGTTGCAAATGAATTAATTAGAAGAGATGATAGGATTATAGAGATAACCAAATTAAACTAAACATTTTAGTAATTAAAATATTTTACCCTTATGATTACTCATCTAATTCTACTCGTGAGATTATTTTTGTCCAGTCCAGTAGAAAAAAACATGACCTGTTACTATATGATTTTTTTTTCTGGTTTTACCTTTTCTTTTATTGCTCGACTGTGCTGGAACAGCCAATGAATTTTTAAAAAGCAAATTAATACATTAGCTTGTTAGTGGTTATCTTCTTAAGCAGGACTTGTGAAAATTTAGAGCATTTAAAATGCTCCAGCTGGCTGCTACTGTCTATTTTGACTGCTACAAAATTCATTCATAGACACAAAATATTTCTCTTGTCCTTTGGTAATTAATAAGTTAGAAGTGCCAAAAAGAAAAAAAGGAAAAAAAAAGAAAAGGAAAAAAAAATACTGTTGCTTTGGCACTATTATAACAGGAACTATGAGCTTCTAAAAAGTATGAAATACCTTATTCTATGTTTAGAGCTGATTGTGCTATTTGTTAGTTGTGGCCTTGAAGTATTTTGATTTAATCTTAGAAAACAGGGCTGATCTGGATGAATTCCAGCTGAAGCTACAGGAATTGAAGAATTAAGCTACAGAACATAATGAAATGATTCAGTCCCATGCAAACTGATGAGCATCACTGTGTGTAATGGGATGTGTGTGTGGTTGTATCTGAAGCGGGTTGTATACCATTGATTACAAAAGTACCTTTTACACATAGTGTAAGATAATTACTTTGTATGAAAAGCAGACTATTTTAAAGCATTTATTTTAATAAATACATTTAGCACTAGTTTTCTGTATGTGGGTATATTGTTAGTGAGTAGTATTCAAGGCTAAAGCCCTCACCTTTGTGCTGATGCTGAAAACTATCAATTATAAAGCACCTAACAATGTTCTACCAATGAGCACTCTCTTTTAGTGGCACGTTCCTATTCCTCTCTTTAAAAGACAGATATTGCTGTGTGCAAGAGCACCAAGACTAGGGTACCATTGTTAAGGCTGATTAAGGGGAGGAGGAACTGTTCAAATTTTAGGGTTCTTTTCTTATCAGACATCTATTGAACTGAATAGCATTTTGTTTTATATCACACTTTTTATGGCCTAGGTATCTCAAAGCTCTTTACAAAACAGTCTGTTTCAATAATAAATATTACCAGAATAGTGAATGTGTAGGCATCTATTATGTGATCTGCAATAGCTCACATACTCTTTGACATTTGAACAGTGCATTTAGGGAGCAGGGTGATGGGAATATGTAAGATAGCTTTATTTGCAAGTGTTAAAATAAATGTTTGAGAATCTTAACACTGAGACCAAAAGTAGGAGGAAAATGTTTGTCCTGCGCCTTATAATTTGGTAAAATCTGCCTGGCATCCCCCTGGATGTGGTGATACAGATGGCAAGAAAAGCCAGAACAATAATTGTTCAGTGGAGGGATGGAGCTCTTGAAAGAAATAGTCTCAGCCTACAAACATCTCACAAGTGGTTTAAGACCATAGTGAAAACAATCCTCACCACTGAATTGTCCTTGTTAGAGTGGTGGACCTCAGACTGCATGGAACAGATCCACAGTTTCAGCTAATTTTGACTGTGCACAAGAAGAAAGTAGGAGGAGGCATGTAATAAATGCTGAGGAGGCAGTAAGAGACAGAGAAGGGGGAAATAAGAATGCTGGACAGTAAGGGATGTGTGCATCTCCTTCCAAAGCTGCTGGATCAGCCACAAGCCATACTGGCACAGAGCTGTCCTCTGTGTCCTCAGTACAATTACTGCACTGCTAGCAGAGACTGTAAAAAATATATCCATCTGCAGCTCAGGCAGCCCTGTTCACAGTCCACCAGAGTGGAAATTAGGGGAAATGGCAGAACTGGTAAAATCCTGAATTGTCCCCAACTGGATGGCTTGTGGTGAGCTGTGGTCTTTCCTATAGGTTCAATGTACGGCTGTGTGCATGGCTTCCTCTGACTGACTGTGCACCCCAGGTGCATTTTGTCTTTCTTTTCTCCAGATTTCTGGCTATCTGTGCCCTAGCTGTCCTTTCCTCTTGTCAAGGTCTCTCTCTCTTCTTTCTCAAACTCCATGTACTCTCATCTCCCTTTCAGCTCTTCTCTTCCCCCCACCCCTCCTTCAGTCTGGACAACACTGCACCTCTTTTCAAAGCCTTTATTTTTAGAAGAAAATAAAATACATGAAATCTGAATGACTTCAAAACCATATTCTGGTGCTTTCTCTTGCTTCTCACTCCACTATTGTTGTTCAGGCAGTGTATAGAGCACTATATCAAGTAATTGGGTATTATATTTTGGACTGTAGTTTGGGCACTAAAAATAGCATATTGGTGACCACTTTGTTCCATATGCCTCCTTTATAAAAGGAGCTAACGGCACTTTTTCAGGTTTTCCATGTTGGAACATTAACTTCTAGCAGAGGTGCTATTCTTTTTGTGGTGAAAGCAAAATGAGTGTGAGCTGGGGATGATCATTGCTTCCATGAAATTTTGTGAAACTCATTGCCACGTGATTATTTCCTATCACCAGGTTCATACTTGCAGTTTCAGGCTGACATGTTGCCACTGCTGTTGTTAGACAGTTGCTTTGTTGTTCTACCATTTTTTCTATCCTGTGCTCTTTTAGACAGCGAAAGGCACTCACAAAATCACTTTCATTAAGACAACCACCAAGTCAGACACTGTTATCAAAGGCTGATGATCTTGGTGTTCAGCTAGAAACATCTCACAGGAGCCTGATTATCACAAATGATAAGAAACTGCCTTCTGCCAGTCGTGCTCTTACAAAGTGTATCACCTGGACCTCCAAAACTCAAACCAAAAGGAACCCAAAGTACGTGGCCACTTTTTGCAGCCTTCTCTGTGCTCCCACACTCACGTAGCTGATCCTCAGGACTGGGCAGTGGTTTCTGTCTCTTGAACTTGAGAAGTTGGCTTGGAGACCTCTTTGTTTGGAGCATCTCTTCCTGTGCACTCCTTCCTGCTTAGTTTCAGGGCACCCCTGGCACGTGCCTCTGTTTCTGGAGGTCCTGTGGGTTATTTCACTGCTCACTTCAGCCTCAGCTGGTGAGGTCGAGCTCCTGTGCTCTGCTCCAAGGTGATCTCTCACTTTCTCACTGTTGAGAAGAAAGATGACCAGCTGACAGTAAAACTGCTTGGTGCTGATGAGCCCTTGGCTTTGTTACTGTGGTAAAACATACATCATTTGACAGCTGCTTGTGCATGGGAAAAAACATAGATGATTAACGGTTTCCTATCTTTCCTTGCTACTGATCTTCTTTGCTTATGACAGATGAGACTTAGATGTCTTTTTTTAAGAGACAGAGAGAGAAAAGGAGAATATTTAAACTTGTTCTCACCTAAGTCTTTTATGTTATCCTAAGGACCTTATTTGTAGTAGAGATTTTTGTCTGAATTTCAGCTCTCCTAAAATGATGAGATCTGTCATTCAGCTTTAAAAGAGAATGTGAATTCTTCCCTGGCTGGATGATTTTTTTTTTTTTTTTGCAAAAGGGTATAATGCTAATTTTACTTATTCAGAAATTAAAATAGCAAACAGTTTATATGAGGTGTTGATAATTACCTATATTACTGTAATGCTGTGACAGATGTTGGCAAAAAGAGGCAGAAAATGCCTACAGCTGTGCACTCCATGACATCCAGTTTATACTCAGACAGAAGGCTAACAGATGTTCTGAACTGTCACTTTGCCTAAATGTTTTTAAAGTCTAAGGACCTGCTTTATAATTCACTAGGGCCTCATTTGGTTTCACAGAGGTTCTCAGAATTCCCATCTGTGACAATTAATGTCGAAGACTTTTATAAATCAACCCCTGTCCTTATTAGCCCTCTGCAAATAGATATTGTGTATCTGTACACTCCTGAGGCTTCTATTTTTTGTGACCTAGTTGTTAATTTCTATTAGTTGTATATAGCATAACTCTTGTTTTGAGAAGAAACAGATTTGGGTGACATGAATACAGCTTGAGCACCAGAGTCAAAAGATTGCTGCTATAATTTAGAGTGACCTCAAAATACCTATGTTAAAATAGTTTTTATTTTCTTGATGAATGTTATGGTCATTTCTAAGGTGGCTGTAAAATGCTAGCAAGTTCAAGCTACTTGTTTTCCCAAAGGAAAATATAAATCTTGGTGGTCTCAAAATAGAGAACTTAGACAAGAATGTTCAGCTGCCAGAGATATTCCTATTCCTAGAGAATATTTTTGCTCAAAAATAGTTAAAACATTTAAGGGGCACTTTAAAAAACAAATAAAGGTTCACATATTAAATTATGTTCTTTAAATTAAAAAAAAAGATCTTATAAAAGTGATATATAGGTAATGTATGCATGTAGAAAAACATTTTAAATTGTCACCTCAAGCTCCGCCCAAATTTGCCAGCATACCTTCAGACAGGTAAAAAATGTCTCTAGAGTAAAACAACTTAATACTTTATTGATAGTTGCCATTTCTTTTTAAAAGCTGAATTCCTGTTGTACACTATTTTTAATAGTTTAAATATTGTGCTAACATAATCAGTGTTTGTCTTCTGTTCCCCAATCCTGTATAGAAGCAGAACTCCAAATTGTACATCTTTCTGGGTTTGTTTCTAAATTACTCCCCACACTTAATTACGAGGATGAGAGGGATGCCTTATTCCTCTTTGTTATAGGCTAAGCTCTCAGTAATCCCAAACAAAAGAGCCAGTTCTGGAAGATATAGGATTTGCTAGCAGGATTATGGTCTCATAGATAATGATGTGCAGTCAGCAGAAGCGAAGCTTTATTTTAATTCAAATAAGCTAGTAAACAAACCACTGACAAGTCTGCTGGTGAGAGTAACTGGCTTCTGTTGCCACATTGGCAGCTAAATTATAGAAAATCTATTATACCCTGTTCACCATATGTTTAATTTAATACAGATACGAATTAAACTATCCACAGTGCCTATTAAAATGACAATACATATTTTTTAAACATATGAATGTTTTAAGATACATTCCCCTGACCTTAAGAAGGGCAGTGCTGATTTAGGAGACTACAGCAAAACACATGCTAGTCAACAGATTCTCTTCTACAACAACAACAACAGTGATTTGAAAAAACACAGAATATTAATAGTACAGTTTTGTAACAGATAATGAGGTTAATTGGGGTGTTTTACCTTCTAAGCATCTGTTCTTACACACTTCACTCCCCCTAGGTTCCTGGGCCTTGCATTTGATAGAAGTGGTTGATATCTAATCCTCTGTATACTTTTTAATTCAGTGCCAGCTGCAGTATGAGGGTTTTGCCCTTTTCCTGCTGCAAATGACTATATTCCTCATTTCTGCATATTCTCATTTATTAATGTTCTTTCAAATAACCTGGATTTCTTGACCTGTCAGGAACCTTGGAATTGCTACTCTGTAATACTGTGGAGGGTTTCAAATTATGAGGAGGGATCCCTGCCTAGGGCCTGTGTTGTTCAGAGGAAGAAGTGTTGAGTATCATTTGTTGTGGCCCATTATGCACCCTGATTGACTTGAGTTCTGTGGTGGTTACAGTGAAGCAGGTCTTGGAGAAAAAAATTAAAATAACAGCAGGCAAATATTGTGAGAGTCTAACTAAGTGTGAGTGTTTCCAAATACACTGAATTTACCTTATAAAGTCAGTAAGAAACTGCAAGTTATGGGGACCAGCAGATGTTACTGTTGAAACAGTTCCAAGGACTACTTAAAACTTTATTGAAACCACAGAGAAATAAATTAACTTCCCCAAATTCACCCCTTATATCTTAAATGAATGATGATGAAAAAAGTGCCAGTCAAAATATTCCAAGTGAAGAGCTCTCTGGACTTCCCTGGGGTCCTCCTGCCAAGATTGGAGCTCTCCTTTCCAGCTCCAGTGTGCTCACAGCAGTAGTAGGGATGCAATGAAAATGTAAGTTTTGTGAAATACTTGCTTGCAGGTTGTGAATTGTCACTTTACTCCATGGTAACATATTCAAAATTCAGCATTCAAAATTATGTTTCCCACAGTGTTTAAGATGTAAAGAGCACATGCAAATGTCATGTGAACATGTGGAAGTGTGTGTGAAGGGAGTTCTTGGCTCCTGTAAATGTGCAGCATTACACACCAGGCCCAGACTGTATTTTATCATGTGTACAATGTGCATGAGGTGTGCAGTGGAAAGTGTGTATATACTGTGTGCACATGTGTGCTCATTGTATGTTTATTTTCATTTCATTTGCCAAAACACATTCAGAATCAATATTTATTTGTAATGTAGACATAATATACACAGGAATTTAAGAGTTATGGCAAACAAGTGTCACTTATTTGATAAATTGATTTTTAGTATGTAAAAGAATGTCTACTTCCAAAGAAAATTGACATCTAAGGAGCTTAATGTATTAAAGTATCAAGTCCAGGAGATATTTGGACAAAATACAGAATATCACTGGTGCTGTACTTTCTGCTCTTCTTCCCAGGACAAATTTATCTTATACCAAGTGGTCATCTTTCACTAAAGGCATATTTAGCACCACAGCTACCCATAGCAAAATCATTGCAATAAGTGTTGAGGTAATAAATGAGCAGGCACTTTCATAGCAACCATGGAAAAAAAATTAAAAAAAGAAAAGCTACACAGAAAAAAAACCTCTACAATTTTAGAAGGCGCATATAAAGTTCTTCCGTAGATTTCCGTGCAGCAAAAGGCCTGCCTGCCCTGCAAACCTGCTGCTCCTCGAGAGCCACTCTTGTGTGCTACAGCCTCTTTGCTTTTGGGTAAATGGATTTTCTCCCTTCATATCCCTGAGGGCTGGGGGCAGCAGCCAAAGCTCCCGGAGTGTCCCGAGTGCTCCGCTGAGGCTGCAGCGCTGCGGAGCGTGCCCAGCCTTGCCGGCTGCGCATCTCTGGGGCACGCACGGGCACCACACCCCGGCTGCCGCCCGCAGCTTTCCGCTTAAAAAAGCATGAACGTTGCAAAAGTGAAACGAGAGGCTGGGAACTTCTGGAAATAGATTGGGAAGCCCCTTCTCCCAGGAAAGGAGTCCCGGAGGACACGCGGGGTGGCGGCGGCCGAGCGAGCTTTGCTGGGGGCGCGGGGGATCCGCGCTCCGCGTGGGCTCTGCCGCGGGGCTCGGCCCCCGGGCAGCCCGCCGGTATTAAACTTTAACCCTCTCGCCAGCGAGGCACGATGCGAAAGAAGGGCTCGTCCCGTGTGGTGTGAACCTCAGCTCCTCCGGGGAAGATTAACCCGGGAGCCCCGGCGCGGGGAGCCAGGCACAGGCTGGGGCTGAGCGGGGGCACTGCGGTCACGGCAAGGGCAGAAATATTGGCTGGGGCGAGAAATACCAGCACCAGCCTATCTTCCCACTCTGTTTTGAAACAGCTTCAGTGCTTTGCCCTGGGTTGGAACTCCAAAATTCTGAAATTATTTTTCTTTCTGGACACAGTGTTGGGTCAGGCACTCAGCCCCTCTACGGGAGACCGTGTCTGGCAAACACCTTACCGGTCTGTTGGAATATGCAGCCTAGATATAAATATATATATATAGCTAATTTGGAGTAGTCCGTTATTTAACTATGCACCTGGATGCAGATGATCTGGGTTTGGATGTTTTCTTTTGTTGGGGGTTATTTCCCCAAGCCTAAAATGAATTGTGAAAGTCAAAACCTAGGACGATCATTATCACACCCCGTGGGATCGGTCCCGGCATAGAGACTTAAGGGTACCAATGTTCGTGTGGGAGCCCAGCCCTTCTCAGACCAAGGGAGAAAATGCATGTGGATATGCGAATTTCTCTCGGAGCCCTTCCAATATGCGGTTCACTTTTTTTACTGTTGTTTGTTTGTTTTTCTTTCCCTTCAGAAAGTGTTAGCAATTGCTGCAAAGCGTTATAAAGTTGTAGCTACCCGGTCCACACACGGGTGATTTCGTTTCTGGTTATCGGCAAAATGAGCTTTAAGCCAATTTCGTGCTTCAG
>NW_005054309.1:4772344-4772799 GCF_000277835.1 Geospiza fortis | reverse complement strand
CTTGCCGTAAGATGCTGCTGTAATTTGCTTGGAAACTCTCACCAAAATTTGTGTACAGCGGTTAAGAGCAACATAAGATTTCTGAGCCATCGGATTGTTCTCTCTGGAAAGAAAAATCATCTTTCATTGATAAGTCAGTATTAAACTATTCAGAGCCTGGTTCCCATTTATCCCAAAGAACCATCGTAGGTTCAAAATATGCATTTCCTACTAATCTCTTTCCTTCCCTGCTCTAAGAAATAAAGTAGTCCTTCAGGAGAAGCGGTACTTTCTTGGAAAATCCTAGAAAAGTTCTTGCACGATTTCCTGAACTTTGACACTCTTGGCTCTTTTATGCCACTTCCCCCCCGCCTCCTGAACATGTAAAGGCTACTGCAAAACGACGGGAGGTTGCCTGAACTCAGCGGCTGGAGATGAGCTCTGCCACCCTCCGTACGAGTCCCCTCTTGGCGTTA
>NW_005054309.1:4771516-4772306 GCF_000277835.1 Geospiza fortis | reverse complement strand
CCCTCCCCGCTCCGGCTGAGGGAGCTGGGGAAAAGATGTTTATCCTGAGATGCAAAATGGGTTGTTGAAAAACAAGCCATGTGCAAATAGTTTAATTTTCCGTTTTGATGCTTATCTTTGTCTCCCGAATTTCATCGGAGAGGCTTTAATTGGCGTGTGGGTAATAGTTCCTAAATAATCCCTTATTAGATGACTTCAGACGAGTTGTGAACCAATAACGTCTTAGTCCCAAAAGTGAAAGTAGAATTTGAAGGCTCAGGTCAGTTTTTGTCAAAGGGCTCATTTGAACATCTTTTAGTTCGCTGAAAAAGCTAATTAAAGAACGTTTGAAGGTTAAAGTCATTATTCCGTGCTGTTGTCGTGCTACAAGTGAGCCGAGTTTTGTGAAAACACAAAGGGCAGAAGTCACAGAGGTGGATTACTGTCAGTCCAGGCTACAGAGGCACAGAGAACTGTGGCATTAATTCCTATAGAAAGGTAGACAAACACAGTCACTGACTAACAACTTTCCCGCAGAGCCCTATTGTCTAAGCACTTTCTACCGCTTTGGGGCTCTCTTCGAGTTGCTATAGTCGTAACCAGATCCCAAACTAGGTAACGGGGCGACTTTCGGGCGCAGAATTCCTGTCCTGTGAAACAATTTCCACGACAAAAATCGCTGCGGGTCTTGGCGGCTCCCTCTAACATTTATTTCTCCCTTCGGCGGCGCTAATTTATTCATTACTTGGCAGAAAGTTAGCAGCGCGGCAGAACTCTGCTGGAGCCCGCAGCACCCCCGCACCCGCCGCCG
>NW_005054309.1:4768609-4769799 GCF_000277835.1 Geospiza fortis | reverse complement strand
CACAGGGGCCCGGCCCCGCGCTGCTCCCGCACGCCCAAAGCGGAGCTACACGCGGGCGGAGGCGGCGCATCCCAGCCCGGGCTCCGGCTGCGCGGGGTTCCCAGCCGAGTGTGCCGATAATAAATCATCAATACCTTTTTAACTGCCCGCCGCTGCCTTCTGATGCACTTGGGGCTGGGAAAGGCCCGAATTTGACATGTTGGCTCATTATAATAGCATTTAAAGGGAAACTCTTTTTAGTTACAGTTAGCAAAGTTGAGGTTGGATTTCTCCCTCTTCGCCCCCCCTCCCTTTTTTTGTTTTTTTTCTTGGTAAGAATTTGGTAGATAAAGGTTAATCTTGGGCTGAATGATAGAGCTGTGATTGACAAGAGAAAAGGTGTTGAGGGCAGGTCGAGCTGTCTTATTTACAGCCCACTGCTTGCTATAGAGCCTTTGTTAGGACTGCAAAGCTAATTTAGTGCTGATCAAAAGCACCACAGAGTTAAAGGACTGGTAATGACTGCTAATTTCATTTCAGCCTCATACATCCCCAACTGCTGTAATTAAAGACGTGCTATTTAAATACAGGTGAAGGGGTTTTGTATTAGGGGGAAAGTGGGTAGCCGGTTACAATTTTATTTATGGTTAATATGGTAAAAGTCCAACATTCGATTTATGAATGTAGCGATTTGCTTTTTTGCACTCTTCTGCCCCTGCAGAGCAGGGCTGGACGGCAGGGTCGGCCGTGCAGGGGCAGGGCGAGGACAGCGCGCCGCAAGCGATGGATGCGAGCCCCCAGCTAGCGTGGGGTTATCTTATTTTTAATTATTCCCATCAAACGGCAGTCAGGAAACATCGGGAGCTCAAGGGAGAGGGGAGATGGAGGGGCACGTGTCAGCTTTTAAGTGCCTCTGCGGAAGCTCGGGTCCTCATATTATTACTATTTTTAATTAAATTATTTTAGCACTCCACGGCTGGTTCGCTGGCTCTGAGACGATGTAATTTCACAACCGATATAACAGTTTCTTTCTGGGAAACATCAAAGGATGAAAGCTCTACATTTCCGTAGTTGGTTAAAATTGACCAAAAAAAAAAAAGAGGGGGAAAAAAAAAAGAAAGAAAAAGAATTTAGCCTTTAATCTCTTTTTATCCACGACGACTAAAGATCTGTACTCGACCCCGCTCGGCTCCGGGCTGCCCGGGCTCCCC
>NW_005054309.1:4764457-4768552 GCF_000277835.1 Geospiza fortis | reverse complement strand
ACCGACACCGACACCGGCACCGGCACCGGCACCGACACCGGCACCGGCACCGGGCGGGCGAGGAGCCAGAGCCTGGGACCGCCTGCGAGCTGCTGCAGGGGTTAAAGGGAGCTCGGTGAGGTAGGGACGGGCAAGGTGAGCAGAGAGCCTGGCACAGGAACTATTGGCAGGGAAGCCACCTCCAGCTTGCGCCGTTTGCTCTCCGGAGATATGAACGTGGGCGGAAAACAAGTGAAGTGCCACCGACTTCTTTCTAAGCAAAGCTTTCCATAAGCCTGGCTCTTCCAGAAACGCTGATAAGTGATGCTCTCCCACAGACCAGAGCAGGGGAGCTGCTGCGGGACCGCGCTGCCCCGGCGGGCGGCGGGACATCCCCGGCAGACCAACTTCTTTATTGGCAGCCTTAGGCACAAAAAGTCAGGATTAATTTTTCATCGTTCCCAACTTCGGTGTTCCAGTGCTGTCAGCAAATGCCAGGCTTTCAGATGCTCGTGGTTGTGTTTTCCTCCCAACGTGTCTTAAATAAGTCAGTGTTGACAGGTGTTGCTTGTAAGCAGCGTTGAACAGTTCCTTTTCATTAAGGAAGCATTTTCTCAAATGGCATATGTTTAAACCCCAAGCAATAAAGTCACCTCAATCCCCCTCAAAAAAAAAAAAAAAAAAAAAAGGAGCAAAATAAACACCCCCTCCCCAACTCCTGGAAAAGGAAGAAGCGTTATCTTAAGTGAATGCCTGGAGTGCGATTTTATTTCCTCACTGTGGAGATGACAGATTTAAAAGAAACCTGGTGATATAAAACGATTAGCCAAAATATGTGACGTGCTGCATTGCCACCAACTTTTTAGATGAATTCTCCACTTATTTTATAGCATGCACGTAGCTCAGTGCAGTGCATTTAACGGTGGTATTTGCTAGATGCGGTAATACCCAGCACGGTTTATGCGTCTTGCGTGCAAAGAGAAAGACTAATGGAAACCAAATTATTTCTGTTAAATTGGGGTTATTTTGTATCTCCTGTTGACAGCCTGGATGAAAGTCATAACGCCACAGTTTTTCTATTAAATGAACCCCATGGCTGTTGGTCTTACAATAAACTTTTCACTTTAGAAATTATATTCGGATAGGTTTTTATGAAATATTATTGTTTGTCGCGCTGAGCATACTTTCTCCATTCTTTCAGTTTGATCTCTGCTCGAGACTCCCTAATAAGGCAATTCTGTAGTAAGAGCGCCCAAAATAAAGACATGGCATTTTCTATAAATAATAGCAAGAGCCCTGTACAGATTTCTTGCACAACGGAATTCCCAGATTTCCTTTACTGTTTCTTTAGTTAGCACGCGTTCGGTATATATAACTCCGAAATTAAGCAAAAATATACATCTGTATAGATCTGTCAAGCCAGTTATAAACAGAGGCATTATGTGTCAATTACCACAGGAAACGGAAAAAATACAGAGCGCTTGTACACACGGTTTAACGTCAGGAGGCACTTTACAAAAATTTAGTGACTCCTGCCGAAAGGTGAATGATTAACCCGGTTCCAGGAGAGGGGTTGTTAGTGCTCCTCTTAGAAACAGCAGTTGTGAGGGGGCTGTAAAGGGGTCGTAAACTGCCCCCTCCCTAGGGCAGGAGTTGGCACATAAAATCAAGGGTCCCGAGTGATCAGTTTAACCAAAATGCGGTTTTCCTGGGCTCGGTTCGTAACTCAGTTGCCGGGTTTTATTCTCCGGACGTTACTCAAGGGAGCAAATGCTGTAAATCTGGGATCGGGTCCCAGGCTTGGCAGACAGCTGGCAGCAAGGGGGGGGTCAGCTCTGTGCTCAGCTGGCAGCAAGGGGGGGGTTAGCTCTGTGCTCGGTCTCGTTCATCTCCACTTAGAAGAAAAGTGCATTTTTAGTTTATTTATGTCTTTTGGAAGGAGCTGTCTCTGGATGCCGGCATTTCCTACATCTCTCTGTTGAGCGGTGGAAGGGGAGACTTGAAGAAACAAACCAGAAAAACAGCCTCAAAGGCCAATTTCGCACTTCACCTTTTCTTGCTTCCCCCTGAGCCCGTCCCTGGCACCTGCTGCCCTGAGCACCCGCAGCATCGCCCCTTCTCTCCCAGCCCGTGGGCACCCCCTGGGCCTTTCCCCTCACATCCATCCGCTCCGCCGGAAAGGCTCCCACAGGGGCAGGCGGGGTGTTCGGAGAAGCCCCGTTGTCCTGTGATTTCCATGGAAAAAGGGCTGTGACACCCCGCCGACAGCACCCAAACCGCCGCAGCGCCGCAGATCGTTGTGCGCCCAAAGCGCTTCTCCTGCCCCGCCTGTCGCACACACCTGCGGGGCCAGGGCCGCTGGGGATGGCGGGGAGTTGAAGCTTCTATTTTATTTCCCTCTTTATTTCCCCACGGGCTCCCTTCTGCTCCTGGAGGAGCCCCAGGCCCCCTCGCCTCTCTCCGCTGCGCCCGGGCCTCCTCCGGCAAAGGCTCGTTCAGATCTTCGGATGGATGGAGGACAGTGGATAGACACATGGGAAGTGTTGTTGTTATTATTTATAGCACCATCTCTCTGCTCCGATTAAGCGCCGTCTAAATATGAATTCACTGTATAGACAGCTAGTCTATAATTTGAATTAAAATCCTTCCAACGAGCCCGTCGCTGGAGAATTCTGAAATCACAAGCCTAAGTTGACACAATGAGCCCATGGTGTCAATAAACCATGGGCGAGATGGAGAGATTGTCACTCCAGACCATAACAGTTCTGAAAGTGTCATTACCGTCTGTCCTGTCAATGAGCTCCAAATTAAGGACTATGAGGAACAGCGAGATAAAAGTCACCGTCTTGGCTCCATTATGGGCGATCTTGTCAGTGATCTGAGAATCACTGGAAAGGGCTTTTTTTTTTTTTTTTTTTTTTGCTTTTTTTGCTTTTTTTTTTTTTTTAATGTACTTTTCAAACCATGCCTCGGGATGCCAGGGTTTGAGGTGCGCTGAGAGAAGCAACCTTGAAGCACCCCAGGCTGTGCCTCAGGCGTTCCCATTGAAACTGCCACAGCTTCTTTGGGAAACGGTGTGAATTCAATGGAAGAGCCGGAATAATTCCATCAAAACTGTGCTGGGGCCAAAGAGGACTTCATTTGATTTGGGCGACACGTGTGATCCCATGAACAGACACTTTTTTTGACCATTATTTTCTTAAGTCAACACAAAGATGGTGAAGGGGAAAGAGGGAAATAAAATAGAAGCCTCAACTTTAGGAAAAGACAATACATTTGAGATAGCCCCTTCCAGGCATTAAGACTTTCAGAGAATGTCCCCAGTCTCTCTCCTGCGAGCCTGAGAGAGTTAAGGGGACTTATTCAGGAATTGGAAACCTTCAATTCTGGATTTTTGTGCTTTTGTGGGTTTAAGCAAAGCAGTTAGCGTTCTTCAGGAGGGGTTTTGTGTTTAATATACATGAGTTCATTCAACTACAATGGGAAAAGAAAACTCATTTGTTCTTATAAAACTAGGAAGGAAAGATAACTTTAAATAGACTGCCAAAAAGGATCCCGCTCGAGGGGGTTGCCTTCCTGCTAAAGAGCCAACATTCAACTGTAATTTCACCCCGTTACGTTGTACAGTAATTCCTAAGTTTATCTTCGCCACTGATCTTGATTTTCTGATTTATTTTAAAGATCACATAAGAAAAAGAGTACGGGCTTCACTTATATTTTCCTTTGGGAAAGAAATCCCGGGAGTGTGATTTTAGATGCAGAGCAAAAATCGCGGACAGTTTGAGAAAGATGTTGGCTATTTATGAAGAGTCATGGAAGCCTGTTTGGACAATCGGCTTCTCCTTTTATTGAGAAGCCTTTTGAAAGCGACTTCGAGAGGTGGTGTGAGCGATTCGGCTTTTCTGCTGCTTATTGTGTACGTTAAACTCCCCCCAGGATCCGAATTTTAATTTTTCTTTAAATTTTCCTTCTTGCAGCACTGGGAAAAAAAAAAAAAACGGAGCTGCTTCTTTTTATTTTTTTGTTTCTCCCCACCTATTTTTTAAATTTTTTTCTTTTTCTTAACCTTTTGGGCTATTTCTTTTTGCCGCCCCAGCCCCGCAGCACCGGCTCACG
>NW_005054309.1:4761737-4763995 GCF_000277835.1 Geospiza fortis | reverse complement strand
CAGAGCGGCCCCAGCCTCAGCCCCGCTCGGCCCCGCCAAACTTCCCGAGTTCCCGGGAGCCCTTGGAGCGCCCGGAGGGTCCCCCGGCTCTCCGTGTGACATCCGTCTTGGGCTGAGGACATCCTGCACCTGCAGCAGCTCGGGACCCTGCCGGGGCTGGGGAAGGCTCCCCCGGCCCATACCCACTCCAAATGTGGCCCTTATTCCAGGGCATTTCAGACTCAATCCCCCCAAGTTTTCCTCGGGATACCACTGCAAACCTACCATGTGATGACTGAAATTCCCCAGAGACTGGGTATAGTTAGTTCATTAAAACTTCCCGGACTAACTTGAGCGCTGGGCTGCTACAGCATAAGAGGGGCAAGAGGAAATTTATCTGTACATTTTCGTCTTTGCCTATTTTTTTTTAACGTAATGAAATTAAAACTTTTGGAGCTCACAGTTGACATTTTGCAGAAAATTGAGTTATCAAGGCAGTAATTATTTCACGGGGAGATAAAACTCTCATAGCCCTAACTGTCAAATAGGGGCCTTTTCAGATTTTAATTACAAAATAAAATTAGTCTGCTCTTCCTCGGAAGGGTTTGTGAGTGGCTAAACAGAGCTTTCCCCAATACTGGTGGTCGTCAAACTCTGCTAATTAGCAATGCTGAGAAATTCCAGTTAACAAGGACATTCTCTAAGTCTCTGCAGGTTCCCTGCCGTTCGCCTTCATTTCCATAAGAAGATTAAGAGTGGAGGGGAACACACTCAAATGCAGATGCAGAAAAGAAGCGTTTTTAACAAGCATCATAATAGTAAGATGCTTGGCTAGTTCTCACCTAATTACTGCAAGTTAAACCTCTATTTGCTGCTAAGGACAAAAAATGGAGCTGCAATCTCCCATCTCCACAAGTCTGCTTAATAGTTTGCTTTAGACTGGTTACTAGTAGGTTCAGGAAAAAAATAATATGAAAATGTGTATATTCTTTCCGATACAGTTAACACGATAGGTTGTATCCGTAGGGCTTTTAGAAAAATCGGCGAGCATTAGAACAATAAATACATAAAATCCAAGTAGTTAACATTCATTTTCTTTTTAAGAGACTCATAACCTGGAAATAAGAGCGCGTGTGCCGCAGAGCCCATCACTGAGAACATTTGCAGACTATTTGTTTAATGTAAGCACTTTTCATTTCCATAAATTATACCAAAGGCAACGATTTTTTAAATCCACTCAGATTAAACCGTCCCTCTGCAGGCCTCCCTTCCCTGGCTGTATTCTTAGAGAGCAGTGGTGTTATTGTCATTAATATAGAAAATCAGGGACCATTTCATCTTTTCTTTTCTTTTTTTTTCTTTTTTTTTTTTTTTTTATTTTGTAGCCAGCTTCCCGGTCTGCCTCTGCTTCCGCCCACCCGCGTGTGTATTCCCAACCAAGCAAACCTCCATACCCAGAGGAAAGGCACAAAATGCCCTAAAAGAGCCATCGCCCTCACCTTATTTCCTGTATTGCACTACTATGTATATATGCCAGTTTATTGCATCGATAATTAAAAGTGTTAATTAAAATAGAGACGTAAATACTCCCGATAGCACAATTGTTAGGCATTTCCTATCCTTTATTCCTATGATAAATGCAATTAGGAAAGGACCAGGCCCCGAAAGGCTCTCAGTGAGCACAGGGCAGCCCACGGTGCCTGGTCCTGCGTGGAGCTCTGGGCCGTGTACCCCACGCACCTCCCGCAGCTACAGCCAGAGCAAAAATAACCCCTTGCCTGCGCACCGCCAGCCCTCGCTTATCGGTTTAGCACAATGAGCAAGCACCTACACCGCCCACCCACCCCCTTAAAAAAAAAATCAAAATAATTATCCCTAAAATTATTTTTTAATAACTTTATCAACGGGAGACCAAGGCGAGAACAATAAGACAGTTAACAGCCGCCGTGCATTCAGGAGTGTCTGGACAATCCCAATCCGGTTATACCCCACATCTCATAATTTGCACTTATGTTTCGACGGTTTAACCTATCACTTATCTAGGGGTTATATATACATTTTCGAATTAAACGCATTGGACCCGATAGGATTTATTTGCATAATCTACGTGGAGGGAAAAAAAAAGAGATGCGTCCCTCTTCGCTGGCGGGTTTTTATTATTATTATTCTTTGTTGTTATCATTATTACTATTATTTTTATTATTGTTATTCCGCCGGGTGTCATTTCCCGCTCCCTTCCCCCCGGCCCTCGCGCGGCTCCCGGCGGCGCCTCCCGCCCG
>NW_005054309.1:4757917-4760806 GCF_000277835.1 Geospiza fortis | reverse complement strand
AGCCGTCCCGGCGCGCCCAGCCCCCGCCCCGTTTCATGCAAAACCAGGGGAAGAGACTTGTCCTCAGTGGCGGAGCCGCCGAGCGCTGATTGGCCGGAGCGAACGCATTTATTGCCTGACAAGCCCCCATCACATGGATGGTTGTCTATTAACTTGTTCAAAAAAGTATCAGGAGTTGTCAAGGCAGAGAGAGAGAGTGTGTGTGTTTGCAAAAGGGGGTAAAGTAGTTTGCTGGCTCTTTAAGACCGAGGTGGAGAGAGAGAGAGAGAGGGAGAGAGAGAGAGAGAGAGAGAGCGGCAGGCAGAGAAAAGGGAAAAAGGAGGAAGAAGTTTTTTAAAATCAAGACTCCGGCGGTAATAATAGCAGTTATTAGCATTATTAATCCATCAGCGAAGAAGAAGATCCTGATCTTGATCCAAGTGTGGTTTTGGGGAGTCCCCCTCCCCCCTTTCCTACCCCTCCCTAGGAAAAAAAAAAAAAAAAAAGTGCGTCGGGGGACTCCGCTGCGGCTGCTCCTCGTTTCTCTGCTCAAGGCTGGTTCCAGCAAAAGTAGTTTGAATGTACAACATGATGGAAACCGAGCTGAAACCTCCCGCCCCCCAGCAAACTTCGGGGGGAGGCACAGGCAACTCCAACTCGGCCGCCAACAACCAGAAGAACAGCCCGGACCGGGTCAAGCGCCCGATGAACGCGTTCATGGTGTGGTCCCGCGGGCAGCGGCGGAAAATGGCCCAGGAGAACCCGAAGATGCACAACTCCGAGATCAGCAAGCGGCTCGGGGCGGAGTGGAAACTTTTATCCGAGGCGGAAAAGAGACCCTTCATTGATGAAGCCAAGCGGCTCAGAGCTCTGCACATGAAGGAGCACCCGGATTATAAATACCGACCCCGGAGGAAAACCAAGACCCTCATGAAGAAGGATAAGTACACGTTGCCGGGGGGCTTACTGGCACCGGGCACCAATACCATGACGACTGGGGTAGGGGTTGGGGCCACCTTGGGAGCTGGGGTGAACCAGAGGATGGACAGTTACGCGCACATGAACGGCTGGACCAACGGAGGCTATGGGATGATGCAAGAGCAGCTCGGCTACCCGCAGCACCCGGGCTTGAACGCGCACAACGCGGCGCAGATGCAGCCCATGCACCGCTACGACGTGAGCGCCCTGCAGTACAACTCCATGACCAGCTCGCAGACTTACATGAACGGATCGCCTACCTACAGCATGTCCTACTCCCAGCAAGGGACCCCGGGCATGGCCCTGGGCTCCATGGGCTCGGTGGTCAAGACGGAATCCAGCTCCAGTCCCCCCGTAGTCACTCCCTCGTCTCATTCAAGGGCTCCTTGCCAAGCTGGGGACCTTCGGGACATGATCAGCATGTATCTACCAGGTGCTGAAGTACCAGAACCAGCTGCCCCAAGCAGACTTCATATGTCCCAACACTACCAGAGTGCACCTGTTCCTGGCACAGCCATTAATGGCACACTCCCTCTATCACATATGTAAGACAAAGGGGCCGGGGGGGTGGGAGGGGAGGGAAAGGAAAACTAAACAAAACAAACAACAAAAAAACTTTTATTAGAAATTCTGGACTTTTTTTTTTTCCGACAAGGAACTTGTATAGATCTCGGAGGGGAAGCAACTACACAAAACTTTTAAAAAGTTCTAGTTAAAACGGTAGGAACTTTGCAGAAAGTTTGCAAAAGTCTTTACCAATAATATTTAGAGCTAGACTCAAAGAGCGAAGAGGAAGATGTTTTAATATTTGCAGGCAACTTTTGTACAGTATTTATCAAAAGACACATGGCAATCAGAATGTCCATTGGCAATATAGAGAGAAGAAAAAAAAAGCAAGCTCGCGAATTTGCCAATTATTTTTAAAAATTAGAGTCTTCTTGGACCATTGTGGTTGTGGCAGCTGAATTTATAGCAGCTGCGAGAGGAGAGGAAATTATTTTACGGCATTTGGACATTTAAATTGTTTTAGAAATTGTACAAAAGATAAAAAAAGGTAGGATGAGTACTTGCGAACCATGGGCTTGGTTTGCTGGATAAGGGCAAACGTTTAGATTGTACTAAATTTTTTTCTTTTTTTCTTTTTTTTTTTTTTTACTTCTTGTTAAAAAGCAAAAATTGCCATGCAGGTTCACACGCCGTTTGTTAATTTATAATAACTTTTTGTTTCCAGACTTCATCCTGTTCAAAGGAAAAAAAAAAAAAAAGGAAAATTACCAACCTGAAATTACTGTGTTTGAAATATTTTCTTATGGTTTGTAATATTTCTGTAAATTTATTGTGATGATATTTTAAGTTCTTTTTTTTTTTCCTCCTCATTTTCCGTAGTTGTATTTTAAAGATTCGGCTCTGTATTATTTGAAATCAGTCTGCCGACAGTCCATGTATATATTTGAACTAATACCATCCTTATAACAGGTACATATTCAAGTTAAGTTTTTACTCCATTATGCACAGTTTGAGATAAATAAATTTTTGACATATGGACACTGAAGTTCCGCTTGAGTCTTGGATTTATTTTTGTAACGCAAGATGTTTTTTGAATAATTCATGTAGTAGAAGGTATCATCGTAGCCAAGCGAATACGATAAATAATGCAGTAATATATATAACTATATATATATATATAACGCATGAATATTTTTATAGGTATGTATGTAGAGAGAGAAAGTACGATAGCTTTAATGGAATAACTGCCTGTGCCTCCTTCGGGGGGACGGGAACGCGGGGTGAGAGGCTGTTTCCCAGTTCCCTCCCTTCCCTCCCGAGGACGTGGGGTGCTCCGGGGGTTCTGTCGCCGCTGCCTTTGGCCACTTGTTGCCCCCGGAGGGGCCGAGCCGGGGCTGGCGGGGCGGGGGGGCGCGGGGGGGGGGG
>NW_005054309.1:4754106-4757356 GCF_000277835.1 Geospiza fortis | reverse complement strand
GGGAAACGCGTGAGAGAGAGATGTAAATAATAATAATAATAATAATAATAATAATAATAATAATAATAATAATAATAATAAAGAAAAAGGTACGAATTTTGGGATTTGAAGTACTGTGATTGCAGACTGGTCGTGTGTTCTGCTAATGGCATGTGGTACGTGGCAAGGAAAGCATGTGATGTTTGGCTTAGGCAAGGCACAAAGCGGGCACTCCGGCACGGGGCAAGCGTTGCTGAGCTTTTCTCTCCAGTATTTCTTGTCAGCCACTGGATTTCGCTTTAGGTCGGGGGGAAGAAGGCTGGGTGAAATGCACATACGCGCACACACACACACGTACACACACATACACACGTACACGCACAAAATTACCTGACTGGTTGTGGCTTTTATTTGGTATTGCTATTTCCTAGGCTCAGTTCTGGCCTCCATCCTTGAAGCCTGGTGTCCAGATGAAAACTAGCATTGCCAGACTAGGAGACGTGGAGATTTGCTCACTGCCTGGTTTTGTAGTTTAGCTCCCTTTGTCCCCTTTATTTCTGCACCGTCGCGGTACTTGGGCCGGACAAAAAATTTTGCAGATTCTCAACCTTTTCTGTGTCTTTTACGCTAATGCAACGAGTAAAACATTCTTTTTCAGAGCTGTGAGCGTTTGCAATGCATTTGGGGATTATTCACGTGGTAACGAGCCCACATCCCCGCTCCCGCTTGCCTCGCTGAGGAAAGAGAACCAGGAATAAAAGCCCAATCGATATCACGATTCCATTTTTAAAAGCGAATCTTAGCCAATTAACAGCAATAAAACCTGGCCCCTTTTTGAAGTGCTAACTAAAATATTCGAGGGGGGTATTTGGAAATGTTGGTCCTTTTACAATTCGCATAGAGAAGGCGAGCTAATACCCCTAAACAAAAGGCACTAAGCCACATATTCAGGCTTAGTGAATTCAGCAACTTTTTATAAGGGCAATTTGTTTAAGCTTAGATTTCGGAGTACGATTTGGAATATATGTGGTTGAAACCTGATATCCCTTGGACAGATTCCTTACATCCATCCATCCATCCATCCATCCATCCATCCATCCATCCATCCATCCATCCATCCATCCATCCATTTATCCGTTTAGGGAGGATAACCCAAAGCATTTTACATGTACAACTGAACAGTTTTATTTTTAAAGTGCTACTTGGAGGAACGCCATTGTCCACTGCTCATTTTAAATTCAACACATTCAATAACGCCATTTACACCTAAGCCATTATCCTGGGCTTTCATTTATGGCAGCTGAAATGTGTAGCAGAGCTCGTGGGTATGTTTTTATTTTGGTTATTGAAGACCTTTGGGGCTCTCTGTGCTTTCCCTCTCGCGAATTGTTGTGTATTTTATAGCCAGTGATGCTCGGCCCACGAGTGCCAGTGTAATGTTTCCCTAACCTTCTACACAGCCGAAGTGAACCCAAGGATAAGATTATAGTTTCCCCTGTGATTTTTTACGGCTTTTTAAGTACTGGGGTGTTAAAATATTTTGCGGAACTGGAGAGGTAGATTAGCAGGGTTTCTTGCCAAAGCTGGGAAGCTGGTATTACAGACTGTCCCAGGGGGAAATCGCTCACATTAACCACTAAATGAATATTTGACAAGGGCTCATTCGGGGGTATTATTACTACAAACGGGTCCCTACTGGACTTTCCAAGGGTCAAAGAGCAATGGTTCAATTAATTATTTAGACTGTTAGTAGATTTGGTTGTAATAGCTGTACTTATTTCTGCAACCGACAGCTTCTTGCGGTGGGGGATCTGGGGAGAGGCTCTGCCTCGCAGCCCCGGCTCCAGCCCGTGGCTTTCGCTTGCCGACAGGCATTTCTTGGCCGAAACCACGTTTTGATTCCTTGAGATGCCCACTGGTGCCGGATGGGACATCAGGGGTGACGGTGATCCCCACAGCAGAGTGTTTTCTCTCAATATTAATTCCTCCTCGTCCCCAACGGGCAGCAGAGCTGGATATCTGCCTCCGAATAGGAGGTAGATAGCCCAGCAATTTAAGTAGTATATAATGTAAGTCCCACTGAAAGAAAGAGGCCCATTACTGATAGGTGTGATTAGATACACTTCAGTCATTTAAATCCTGATCTAACTCAAATACTAAAATGTAAAACCTGCTTCGGTGGTTGTGAGATTTCCAAGGATATATGCAAAATGCTGACATTCTGATGGCAGAAGAGCTTCGTCTTTGCTTTTTTTTAAACGCCAGTCAGCCTCGCCTGACACTGTCGTTTCAACATTTTTCTTGGTGAGGAGGGGAGAGAGAAGGGAGGATTATTTTGTTTAATTTCTACAACAAACATGTCCGTAGTAGTAGATACTAAAAAAAAAAAAAAAAAGGCAAAAACCCCAAAATAACGTTGGGAGTGTGCGATTAGGTGACAATAATGTATGTTGAATGAATAAGAGATAAGCTGCAAGGGGGGAGAGGGAAGCAGTAATTACAAACCCAATTCATTCAGCTTTTCAGGACTTTTGTTGTGGGAGCTCCATTGACGGGCTTCGAGCTGCCAGTTTTCTCACATTAAAAAGAACTGATCAGCGCCTCAGGGGGACAAGCAACACCGCTTAACTGCATAGTGATGGGGTCCTCATTTAGAGCCATTACAACAAGAAAATTAAACAGAGCCTTTGTGTGCACCAGGTTTACTTTTCAATTGCTGACAGTTTATAGCTAACTGCTCAGAGATTTAAGTTTGATTGCGGTTTGATCGCCTGCTAGTTAGCACCGCCGCTATTTCAGTTTTGGTAATTAAAACCAGTTTTTCTGACGATGGCACGGGGAATTGCGAGAGTTTGGTACTATTTTGCTTTTGAGGAATCTGTTCACTTGGCGAGGACGCACAGCGCTACAGTGAGTGTGGGGGCTGCTTCGCTTGCGAGTTGGAAAGGAAAGGAGCCGAGGGGGAACAAAGCGAAACCCCGAACCTCGCAGGATGCTTTTGGAGCTTTGCTTCGGAGTTCGCAGAGGGTTTGCTGTGGCTGAGCCGCGTATGAGAGTGCGTGTGTGAGTGTGCCTGTGCGTGCCTGTGTGTGCGTGTGTTTGTATCCGTGTGCGCCTGTGCGTACAGGGGGAGGGGGCGCGCCGAAACAAGCTGCAATTTTTCATTACAATTTAGCTGTGTTGGAGAGAGCACGGGCGGCCCTTCCCGGGCAGTGTGGTGCGGGTTCGTGCCCGGCTGTCCCGCAGGAGAGGCCCGGGCCGCTGCAGCCCT
>NW_005054309.1:4753450-4753994 GCF_000277835.1 Geospiza fortis | reverse complement strand
GCTGGCGCAGCTTGTTGCCTCGCAGGACCTCTGCCATGTGGGCGACAGCTTGTGCAGAGTGGCTTTCTGTTTTGAGGTCTTTTGTTTTGGTGGGGTTTTTTTGGTTTTTTGGTTTTTTGGTTTTTTTTTTAATTTGTCCCTTTTAAATTTAATTCTTTTAAGGTTTCTCTGTGTTTTGTTTGTGTTTTGCGCCCGTCCCTACCCATTCCCCCTGATAAAATCGTCTCTCCCTCCCTCCTTCCTTCCAAATGTGTTTCAGACTCGAGTCACTGAGCGGTTATTCCAAGGCCGTTGCCTTCTTCAGAGGAGCGAGATGGCCGCAGCTCGGGAGGGTCCCCGAGGGGCACCCTACGGGCAGGGAACTGTCAGGCCGCTTCCGCGGGGCCCGGCCGAGCTCGGTGGGGCCAAAGCGGCGGTGCCGTCGGTTCCTACAAGCTCTGGGGGCAGTGGGACGCCGGGGGAGCGCTGTCAGCCCCGGGGCACGGAGCTGGGCTGTGTTCTGTGTCCCCACAGTGCGTCCCCTTGTCCCGAGCCCAGCGGCGGG
>NW_005054309.1:4751983-4753159 GCF_000277835.1 Geospiza fortis | reverse complement strand
GGCCGGTCCGGGCCAGCCGACCTTACTCGGGCGAGTGGGGACTCCCAGGCCCGGAGGCGGCTCCATGAGAGCCAAGTCCGGCAGCGCTCCGCAGGGCCGGGCCGGGCTCCGGGAGCGGGGCCGGGGCTCATCCCCGCGCTGCCCCCGGGCTCCGCTGCCACGGGAGAAGCTCTCCAACGTGTCCTTCTGGCATCGCTGCGAGTGATGGTCCCTTTAAGCTCTTACAAATTGCAGAAGTAGAGGAAGACAGAGAAATAATTAATGTATTAAAACAAGCAGCGAATTCCTCAGGAGGCACCTTATCAACTCCAGCCACACTGGCTTCATCCCTCCTCGTATGCTAATACCCCGTGACGTCATTGGCGCCAGATTGAATGTGAATCAGTTATGAAATTATTAGTTTTAGCTTAAAAAGCAATCTGGCTCTCCCGTGAGTGAGCTTTGCGTTGCTGCGGGTTCTCGCTCCGTGTCCTCCCCGTGTTATGCACACACAGTAGTTGCGACTTTCCTGTCGCAATGAATCAATATTTCCAAAGCACACATCCTAACAGGGGGTGATGTAAAGAAACCCATAGATTAATTGGGTCCCGTTTCTGAGTCGGCTGTGTCTTCCTTATCGATACACACTTTACACCCGAAAGCAGACAGTCGGATTTCCTCCTACTCTTCAGGTAGGCAAGAGCTCCTTGTGATTTATTTCTGTTAAGATCCCACAGAGGGGGTGTTATTCTTTGCCAGCGTCTGCGAAAAAAAATACTCAGGAGTTTGCTTTTGCTTGTGCTTGTGATGGAGGAAAGTGGGCCAGAAAAGGGGGAAATACAGAAATTGTTTGGTTGGTTGTTTCAAATAGAAATATTTTTATTTAGAATTTTGAAAAGGAGAGCATCCCAGCAGTGGAGGGCCAAGGGATCTGAGCGGGGAACAATGGGAATTAACACCATTTCAATCGCTGAGGCCACTCTAATTAGATGTCTGGGTCCGGCGAGATCAAATACCTGAATCTAAACCCCTCGGCTCGGTTTCTTTCGCTTGCAAATGCTTCTGAAAAACGGTTCCTCAAGAAACCAAGCTACCCCCGAATTCCCCGGAGTCCCTTTCGAGAAGTTTGGCCGATAACAACTTTCTCCATGGGTTAGGGGGGCCGGCGCGTCCCCTCCCCGCAGTGGCCGCCGGCCC
>NW_005054309.1:4743404-4751334 GCF_000277835.1 Geospiza fortis | reverse complement strand
TTTTTTTTTTTTTTTTTGTTTTTGTGCGTTGGTTTGAAAAGCAGGAAGAAATGTAATGAATTGAGTGCTGTCAGAGATGTCTTCTCTGTTGATGTGGTGAATGGCAGTAGCTCCCTGATCCAGTGCAGGTGCAGTAGAGCTGGGGAATAAAAGAGGGGGGCTCTCTGTTCAGTGGAAAAAGCACATTCCCTACAATAGACCACACACTGCCAGCCAGCACGGCATCAGCTCACACTCTCAGACTTTTTTTCGCCTCTTTCTACAGTCCTGAGCTCACAAAATGGCTATACATTAGCACTAGTTAGGGTTTGCTTTTAATGAACAGTTGTGACTCCTTTTGACCAACATTTAAATCTGCTGTGCTCTCTCTGAAGACAGGTCTGTTTTGATCACAGGTTTTAAAAAATGGCCCGTTTCCTAACAAGGCGGCTTATTCAGGGCCATCAGTTGCATTTGATTGCAAGAAAAAAAAAGGCTCTCGATTAATAAAACGCATTTCCCAAGTGCTTCTAACGGGGAAAGTTTTTGCCTTTTTTTTTTTTTAATATATAATAAAATGTTGTGGGTTGGAGGAGAGACACTGTTTTTAAATGGATGAGATGGTCTAATCCTATACACGAACGCGTTTTAATCCTGTTTAGAGATAACCTGTCTCCTTTTTGGCTTAATATATTATCCTTATACATGGATACAAACTTTGCACTCTTATTAATTCAGTCCTGATTGTTTTATTGGCTTATTTCCATAATATATCTTTTAACTTTTTTTTTACCCTCTCGACGATCTGCTCAAGTAAGCTGGGTTACACTTGGTTACACAAGTTTTATTCGAAATTATTTCCAGGGCGAGGGCTCACTCCTCAGCCAAGAGGAATGATTGATTCTGTCCCTCTCCGCCTCGATTTGATGTGCCTCGTCCTATCGCGGCCAAGCCAATGAGCCGGGATTTTCATGGCATCCCGGAGCAGCCCTTGCTGATTTCTCTTGCACCTAACCTGCAAGAAGTAGATTAAGCTCTTTTGGATATACTTGCTGATGCATTGCGCTGAGGAAAATTGCTCGGCGTTTGCTTATAGAAACCCATGTTACTGTGAATGTTCTTTTTTTCCCCTAATCGTGGTAACAAATAGCATCAGCTCCTGGAACAGTTTGGCAAAGCCATTCTTGCCTGAGTAGTGCTAAACGGGAGAAGCTGACAGCTACCCGGTTATTACCTGAGCTCCGAGGAGCCCCCACCCCCAGCCGATAGCAAAACGTGTCGGCAATAAATGACATTGGAGGCACCAGCCAGGTGCCGCTGGGCGCTCGGAGCACGTTTCCAGGGGCAGATCCCGTCATCCCGCGCACAAAGAATGGACCTTGTCCAAACAGGAGACAAGAGATCGATGCTGCCGTACCGTTCCATCATATCATATCGTATCGTATCACATCGATAATCCCGTATGTAAAACGTCTCGTTTACACTTTGTTCGGGACGTTTCAAACGCGCCGGAGCATCATCACCTGACAGCGCCTTATTTACTGCCAACAAGTTGCAGCTCCCCAGCCCCAGCCTTGGCCCCGCGGCAGCTCAGAAACAAACGCGGGGGAGTTTTCCGGGGGTGCCGGTCCCTGCCGGGGCCGGGGGGAGCCCAGCCCCGCCCGGGAAGGGGCTGCGCCCCGCGCCGCTCCCCGCGCCGCCGGACAGCCTTTGTGTCCTCCTGCTGCACACACCCATAATTAATCCTCCTTCTTACCGCTTACATCCCGGACCCAAGGGGCAACTCAAACCTATTTAGATCGCCTTGGTTGGTTGCACAAATTTAAGTGGCAAATGAGTTATAAACCTAATAACTGCTTTAATAAAAATAATTATTTGATTATGGCAGAGGAAATTTGCTGGAGTGAAGGGATGCGGCTGGGTTTGCGTTTTGGTGGTGGTGAGGTTCGTCTTTGCTTGGAACTCAGACCCCTTTAGAAAACGTTAGTCTGAAAAAAAAAATCCCAAACTCAAAACAAAATGAAAAACAAACAAAAAACACCCCAAAATCAAAATCCTAGAAGACGTTACATTAAAAAATCGCCCTGGTTCTCGGAGTACCGTGAAACATTTCCCGTGATATTAGAAAGAAGAATTAATTTGTAAACAGAAAAATCAATATGAGATTTGGGTGGCTTTGAATTAATTGAAAACAATCAACACAGAGGACCATTAATCACAAACGCTGGTACCTCTTTCGCTTTTTCCCCGTTAAGGATGAAGTTTCTGCGCCTCTTTCAAGTGTATTTATGCTTCTGGTTTTACAAGAAAAAGTGAGGATGCAACAAGACCAGTCGCGTTGTCCTCTCTATACTTTTAACGCTAGCATATTGTTTGATTACTAATTCGAGTTAATATGATCTTTATGGCAACATAACAGTGGATAATTGGCCCTTTTTCTGAACAACAATGTAAATCACAATCGCTTTATTATTTAATAACGTCAAACGCTTCGTTGGATTGGCCCCGACAGAGAAGACCTTTTCTTTCTAGGCAGTGTTGTTGAGAAAGAACAATGCAGATCTAATTGTGGAGATTTCAGAAGTTGGCTCCTGTAAATGAACAGCTTAGATATGGAAGTTCCAGCAGATGTCTGCACTTTTCCCTGTGACAAACCTTGTAACCCCCCTTCCTCCCCCTCTGCCCCGTCCTCCCCCCTCCCCGACTTATTGAAGATTTTTTGTTCTCACATCCTAGCAACAACCTAAATCTTCCAGTCGCGAATACACCCCTTTCCCCTCGTTGCTACCCAGCCCTCAGATGGCCGCCTTAAGCGTACACACCAAATTAGCGCTTGGCCAAGGCGCGCTCGCCCCTCGCTCGCCCCGGCCCCTCCATCAGCTGCGGCCTGGGGGCTGTCGGGCCGGCGGGGGCAGCCGGGGGGCTCGGGGCTCTCGGCGGTGCCGCCACCTTCTCGCCAGCCCTGCGAGGATTTGTTTTGCAACAGTTTAGAGGCGGCTGCAAGTTGCCCTCGCCGTTATGTGGCAGGAGAGGTGCCCGGGGCTGCCAGCGCCGCGGGGTGCGGGACGGGCCCCCGGGCGGTGCCCCTCGATGTGCCACCCTCTGTGCTGGGGTGCCCCTGCCTCGGGCCCCTCTGCCCGGCCCCGCTGACCCAAACCCCGCCGCTCCACCCTGGCAGCAGCAGGAGCCTGTCCCGGCGGAGGGGCCGGGGCTCCAAGGCAGAAGTTGAGCGACTTCTGGCGGAGGGGGGCGCACCCCGGTGCGGATCCGCTCCCGCAGCTGCGCGGGTTTTTCCCGGGCGCTGGAGGCGCCCTGCCTGCGATGGGCCGCCCGGGGCGGCGGGGCCCGCTCCCCTCCTCACCGCCGCCCCTCCGAGGACAATTCCAGGAGAGGAGCTGACTTGGCAAACTTTTGCGGTGGGCGCTGGCAGCGCTGCTGGCCCCCGGCCCGTCCCAGCTCCTCCGGCCCCAACAATGCGTGCTTGGCTGCCGAGAGCCCCGTGATGGGCGGGGGGAGCAAGGGGAGCAGGGCCATGGGTGCCAGCCCTCCGCGCTGCCAGGGCTGTCTAGAGGGGAGGCAGGTACATCAAATCCGAGATATTGTCCCTTACGTTAGTGCGAGGGGGTTAATTAGTTGATTTTTGACAAACCACCCAAATGATCCTCTTGTGCCGCCAGCGCGGCGAAGCCCCTTTCTGCTCCCGCCGCTGTGCTCCCCCAGCTGCCCGCGGCAGGAGCCACCAGGGCACAGCGGCGCTGCCTCGGGGGTGCCCGCGGCTCCGGCATCCCTCCCGTTCGGCCGGGCCCTCAGCGGGGCCCCGCAGCCTCACACCTGCGACGGGTGCGGGTTTTGTTCGTTTGCGAGAACCCACTCGAGGGAAGTACTGAAAACACAGACCTGATCACTAAAATTACCCGAAAAAGAAATCCAAGTTGATTGTATCGCCCTGCCTGCAGCCGTGGGAAGCAGTTGATGAATCCCTGTTGACCTTTGAGCTTTTTCGCCTCGAGTGGGTAGAAAAATCCTGATTTTTTTTTCCCCCTCCTAGCTTTCCCGGCTTGTTTGTTTGTCTTACAACTTTACTTTTCCCCGCTGACATCACCTGGCGGGGGGAGCGCCGAGCCCACTGAGTGCTGCCCGTGGGAGTGCGGGAGCAGAGGGGGCGCAGCAGGGAGCGGGGATCGCCAGGGCTCTCCCGACCGGCAGCCGCGGCCCCGCGGCGTGCCAAGGGTTAACTGTGCCAGGGATAAAACTGCGCGACTTCCCCCAAATGCCTTCAAGGGGACAGCGAGTCCCGCAGCCCCGGGACCAGCGGGCCGGGCCGGGCCGGGGGCGGCCCAGGCGGCCGCCACTCCCCCGCAATGAGCTCATTTCCATGTCTGCGCCTCCCGCAACTGTGAGAAAATCCGCCGGGACATCCCGCGTGCCGATGCTGCCTGGGCTGCCCCGGTCGCCTTGGTGACAGAGCCCAGGGGGAACTACACACATAAAATAAACCGAAACTTTTCCCGGAGCCGGCACACGGCAGGGAGAGGGGGATAACCCCACGCCCACGCGTGTCGTTCGTGGGGCCGGGCCCCTGAACGCCCACCCGGAGCCGTGCGCGGGGTCGGGGCGGGGAGGGGCTGGTGCAAAAGTGCCCGGGGACAGGCCGGGAGGGGGAAGGGAGCGCTGAACAGCCCCACACTTATCAATAACAAGATGTATAAATATCAAAGTGAAGGAGCCCGAGTAAGTCTTTCTAGAAGCGCGGAGGAAGCTTAAGCAGCTTTCTTTAATGGTGATTTGTAGCTCTGTAAGGGGCACGGATAGCAAATACCCTGCAGGTGCATGTTGTAACACTGCCATCCGGACTTTAATGTAGATTACTCTCCAACTCGTTTGATCGGTCCTTTGAAACCCTTTACAATTGCCTGTGACGAACCGCCAGTCTCAGGTTTTTTTTCTTTGAATAATGCCTTAAGGGTAAGTCCTCGGGGCTTTTAAAGATCTCCAGGAGATTAAAAAAAAAAAAAAAAAAACCACTAAAAAAAAACACGTTAGGTTTTTACTTTAGAGCGTGGGTCCACGTCTCTCAACTTGGAGCTGTTAACAGGCATCTTTTAAATCATTAATCATCTAATAACCATCAACTTTGGAAGGGAGATACGGGCATCTTCTAAAGACCTCCAAACATTTCTGTGGCATTTGGGAACACACTGGTTAAAATTTCGGAGGCACACAGCCCATCCCTCCTGCTGCAGCCCTGGAGCTGCTGGGTCTCGGGTGTTTATGGACTCTCAGCTGAGAAAATCTGTGCTGAAGGCCTTTTCCCTGGACATCGAGAACCTGCCGGAGTGGGTTTGGAGAGCAAATCCGATGGGTAATGCAGGGCAGAAGCCCGGCCGGGGGCCTCCCTGAACATCCCGCATCCCGGCCCTGCTCTGGGACCCTCGCCCCTGCTGTGTTGGTGCCTTCTAGCAAAGAGTGAGCGGTTTTTGAGGGGGTTAAAGAAAAAAAAAAAAGACTCGAAGACACAATAAATCCCTCAGATGTTTCCACTCTCACAGCAAATAACGTTTAACCTTTAATATTTATTCGTTGCTATTAATTCAAAAAAATAATTACTGAACTTTTGGCCCTTCAACTTCCACAAGCGGCGCTTTGTTTCTCTAAAATAAACTTGGGAGAAGCGATCCCTCCGTATCAAACTAGGGATTTGAATTAAAGGCCCATTTGGGACACTTGAGACTACAAAGGGTTACACATAAATAAATGCCACATTTGCCTATTGCAAAAGTTTTCTCTGTCCTTTCTCAGTCACAACGGGGGAGGAAAAAGCCGTCGTTTATTATCTAGTGCTGGGCAGGAGCAGCCCCTCCAGAATGTGCTCTTAGATTTGGCCGGCAGAAGAGGGACTCTTCCCCCCCACAACAGCAGCTCCTTTTGTTCTCCAGATCTCTTTCCCAATTTCAAGCTTCACTTGCAGATCCTAAGTTTGTTTGTTAATGACGCTATTACCATCTGGCTCGTCCTACTTTCCAAAAGATATAAATCTCCCCAGTTTCATTGCCTACATTATCATCTAAGTGCCACCATAGCTGGAAGAAAAATATGCTTTCAAGGTTGCAAATTCTCTTGCACGGAGCGAGTTCCCCGGGCGCGGGGCTGCCGCCCGCCCCGCCGGGCTCCGGCCGCTTGGGAGGGACGCGGCCAAATGGATTTCACCTTGCAGCGATGCTGGGAGAGGGAGAGACGGCAGCATTTAAGTTTTCCACCAGAAACTTAAGTGAATCTTTCCCCCATCCCCCGCCCCCCGTCCCTCTTGGCCCCTTTTGTGGCTGTTTAATGCATCTGGCTACTTTGAACCGTTATCTTCCGCGGGGACAGGGACGCCCGCCCGCCCGGCGGGGCGAGGGCAGGATGGGTCCCGCTCCTGGCGGGCTCCTGTGCGCCCTCCCCCAGCGTGAACCCCGTCTCTGCGGCATAAGTACATATTCCATACGTGTGGATAAACCTTTCCCACAGGCGTTGTACAGTAAAGGCAAGAAAACTTTGGGCTCCTCTTAGTGCAAAGCGGCTGCAGATTTGTGTGCGTTTAAGCATAAAGGGACGGGGGGAGGGCGAGAAGGGGTGGGGGAGGGAGTTGGGTCGGTTTGTGTATGGCCTCCACAATGACTCTATTTATTCGCTGCAACCAGCCTGGGCAGATTGAATAGGCGAGAGAGAGACACTCAGCCTTCCCAACGCGTGGGCTTTGTGGGATCCAGTCCCCACTAGCAGATTTCGACTGCTAATTTCCCATTCTCAGGGGTCTCCTGCGAGGAGACACGGCCGTGCCCATCAACTGCGGCTCCCCCAAACACTGTCCGTGTTTCTAGTCCTTAACCTCTCTGCGTGCAAGTTTAGCGTCAGGAGAAGTTTAATCATTTAGTATTTCTTTTCTGGATCTCCGGCAATGTTTCTGTGGACTAAAAAAAAAAAAAAAAAAAAAAAAAGAAAGAAAAGAAAAAAAAAAAGCCAAATATTCTATTTGACTATATGTGTATGCACACACACACATACACACACTATTGTCAAGCGGGGGAAAAGATACTCCGTTAATATTGGAAAGAAACCCAGGGATTTTTTTCCCGAGTGATCTGATTGTTATAAATAATTACGGATGAAAAGAAAACTCACTTATTATGCACTTCTAATACTGTGACTGCACAAGAGAGAAAAGGGGCCAAACCAGTGATTAATTAATATCGTACTGGCGTAGCTATTTTCTCGCGAAAGGCCTTTCCCCCCTCGCTGCTACTGAGTTATCATTCCAGCTCGAGTCATGTGTAGCTAGGAAGGGATCTTGTTTATAAATTTATATGACGACCTTTTCTTTGTGTGTGCTCTAAAGTTGATATGGACAAATTGCAGAGGTATACAATTTAAGTAGATGCACTTTTAATCACCGATCATTAAAATGGTTATGTTAAATATACTCAATTACATGCATGACTTCACCCTAACAGTACTTTCTATTCTCCCAGCTGCTCACGTATTCCTTAACTATAGTCAGCAGAAGAAACTCGATTATGCTGAATCCATACATTTCTATGGATTTCATCAGCCTAATTAATGCTTCAGTGTGGTCCATGTGTCTGAATGGTCCCTTTGCTATTACTTGGGTAAGGAGGCAGTGCTGGAATGCAGAGGGTCTTTCTTTCAAAGATACCCATGGGGGTCACTCTAGGACTCTAATGGCAAAGGTAGCAAGTGTTAAATAGCAGAAACATGCAGAGAAAGGGAAGGCAGCGATGTAAAAGGGACATTGATACTGTAGGTATGCCCAACAGGTCAGTGATGATAATTAAAACGCTTAAAGAAGAAAAGGTAAATGGAAAGCTTCCACAATTCGCAGCATGCCTGGTTAAAAGCAAACGAACCAGCGCAAAGAAACGCGCCTCGCTGATCCTGACGGGGGGGGGGGGGG
>NW_005054309.1:4741131-4743394 GCF_000277835.1 Geospiza fortis | reverse complement strand
AGATTTTTAGACTAAATAACTACTAGGGCAGCCTCTTCTGTGAGCACCGCGTTTGAATGCCCCGTCCCTTCTCTAATTTTCTCGTTGTCGAAATGCAACGTGTCAGGGAGAGGATGCCCGGCCGGGCAGAGCGGGCGCTCCCACGCTGCCGGTCCTGGCATCACCGGGGCTTCCTGCAGTCCCCTGTCACTGCAGATGCACGGGGAGCTGGGGGAAGGAGCTCTCCCCCTCCTCTCCACGGCTTTCTTCCGAAACCAAGAAGAGATTAAAATGAAGGGGATGTTGCAGCCTTAGGGGAAACAGCCAATGGCGGCTTTTATAACACATCTTCCCATCTTAGCATTTAGCGGGATATAAAAGGCACGCGTCCTGCTATTCCAGCAACATTTTAATCGACGAGAAATGCATGGAGAATTTTTTTTTTTTTTTTTTTTTTTTTTTTTTTTTTTTTTTTGCTCCCACCTGTTGTAGTAGAAGACTATCTGACCACACACCTTTCTCTGGCGGCTGGGAGACGTGAGAGAAAATCAGAAGTCTTTCTTGTCACCCACTGCTCTGCCAAAAAGGTGGTGTTGGAGCCCGCATCTCTTCCCTGTTTCTCCACCAAACAATCGACAGCTCAATTGTCCTAACTTTGAGTCGGTGCCTCGCTTCAGCCTTCATCCTTCAAGTGGGGAGAGAAAGCAGGGAAGATTTCAGATCTATAACCAAATTATAACCTAGGAACTTTATGCTTGTCATGCTAATTTAATGACTTTTATAGTAAGTGTAGACTTTCTGTCTTTTGAAATTAGCTCTTCAAAACGCTTTGTGTAATGACAGGCACTAGACATAAGAGACAAATGCACAAGCAATAGTGGGATAATAATCTGGCAAACACTGCACCATTTAATATTAAAATTGAGAACAAAGTGCGTTAAATTTCAGCGTAGAGGGGCATCATTGTCTGATGCCACCGGCGCACACCTGGGCTCCAGAGTGACCCGAGAAGGGGGTGCCCTGCAACAGCCGCCGTGCCTGGGTTCACCTGGAAAATGAGCAAATACCAGATGTGCAGTACAAAATAGTCCTTCACCTAATGCCTTCTCGTCCCTTCGCTTTCTGGCGGTGTTCACACGTGTCTGTGTGCTGTAAACATCCTGATTTCCACAGGCTGGTTCTGCTGGGCCCGGCCTCCCGCTCGCTTCCCAGCGGGGGCGTGCAGGAGGGTGAAGGCGCTGCGCTCGCACTTCAGGGCTCAGAACGTTCACATCCACATCCCTCCCTCCTTCAGAGCGTTTCTGTGCTCACATGCTATGAGTGGTCCAGAAATCTGTCCGAGAGATGGTCTCGATAACAAAGGGAGGAGTAAACCCAAAGCTATAGGTGTATTACAATCTGGGCGACTCACTCATTGCCTATAATTGTAAATAAGGTAAGTTCACACGACGATCGAGTAACGAGGGAACAAGAGCCCCATTTTAATCAGGTGGTTATCTCTCCTTGGTGGAGATCAGAGCTCCATTGCTCCTGGCCTTCTCATTGTGCCCCCCTGCTGGAAATGACAGCTCCTTCAGAAATAACCAACTTGGTCCCTGGATGGGATTTCAGCTCTTTTGCACTACACATGTACCAATTGTCATTTTACAGCTACAGCGAAACCCCTAAATTATATAAGTGTATAAACTCGGCCTCATTAAATCCCCCCCTTTTGGATAGCCTCAAGGTTGGAGAGCATATTACTATAAGCCAGAGAAGACTTAAATTATATCCGACGGGGGATTGAAACACAGTGGCACTTAGGCACACTTCTTGTCTCAGCTACAGAGGTTTCATTTTCCCCCTTCGGAGTCTCATAATATTACAAATGCAAAGTTTCCTTATGCCAAATCAAACTATCTGAAATCCTGTTTCTTGACTGAGCCTCCGGGGCTCTTTTTGGTGAGGACAAAACCACAAAGATATGATTAAACACCATAGCCTGACCAAAGCGGAGTTTATCGTTCATCTGAGAGAGTTTCCTAATTTGAAACCAAAGCCGTCCCCTTCCAGAAAGCATCTGAACGTGCTGTGTGAGTTGTTTTCCTGCGCATGTGTGCGGGTAAATCGGGGTGTGCAGTAGGGACAGGGGACCGAGGGCAGTGTTTACCCCGCGGCTTAGAGCACACCCTGCCCGCGGGTTGGTGTTTCCACCCAAGGCGATCTAAACAGAACCATTTCGGAGGGAACCCCGTGCCCACGGGAGCTGCCGCTGCCGCCCAGGGCCATGGCCGGGGCCGGGGGG
>NW_005054309.1:4739679-4740718 GCF_000277835.1 Geospiza fortis | reverse complement strand
GCCCCGGAGCATCGCCCCCGTCCCTCTTCCTCCCCGAGCCCCGGACGCGCAGACAGCACGTTTCCAAACTTTGAAATGCCAAATCACGTTATTGCTGTGGCAGGAGGCTGCTTGGGTATCTGTGACAGCTGAGTTTTCCCCATCGATTATGTGACACTGCAGTTCATTTACACAGCTCAAAAGCTTAAAGACACTGGAGGAGCCCCCGGTTTAACCCGAAATCCTAACAGAAAGTGAATCAACTTTCTGGCCAGTGTTTAAACTGATAGATCAGAACTTAATTTGGAGAGACAGAAAGGGAGAGAAACGACAGCACGGATTTATCTTGCCCGGCGTCCTTCGCTGCAACTTTAGAAACTGCGGCGTGGAAAATCCAGGGCCGAGATGCTAATGAGAAGGAGCGCGTTGGGTGTTCAGGGATGTTATAGATTTCAGAACGCAGATCACAGCGCCTGATTTTTTTGCGCGGGTGCGTGAAGTAGGTGCGTGGCCCGAGGCTGCCGGGTGGCACCGGGCTCCGGGGCGTCCCTGCCCGCGGGCTCGGGCAGAAGTTCCCGGCCGGGCCGGAACTTCCCGGGCTCGCCCATCCGGAGCGCCCTGGCCCCGGCGGCAGGGAGGGCTTGGGGGAGAGGGGGCGCTGGGAGGGTAGCATTTTCCTGTCCCCCATGGGGACGGGATCGTCCCCCTTATCCTGCCGGGTTCTTCTCTGGGTTTCTTTTAGTGGGGGCTTTCCAGGAGCCAGCCCAGCGCCCGGTCCCTGCCGCTCCCTCCCCCGTCCTCGCCGAGGTTTCATTACTTGCTGTTAGTGCCTGGAAACAATAAAGGATGTGGGACTGGGCTTTTATTGATTATTTGTCACCCTGTATTTGTCAGTTTCAATAACTTTTCCTGAAGTTTTACTTACGGGCACTTGAGCTTTCGGATTAGGCCAGCTCTGCGGATTGCAGTGAGGGGTAATTATCCGCTGGCCTGCTTCCCTGCAGCCGGAGAGAAAAGAGCATTAACGTATAGAATGGGCAGGATCCGGCCTGAGCCCCCC
>NW_005054309.1:4710434-4739333 GCF_000277835.1 Geospiza fortis | reverse complement strand
GGGGACCTGGGGAAAGCGGGCGGGCCAGCGGCCCCCGCCTCTCCAGCAGTGTTTTCAGAGAAGGGGTCAAACCTTCCTCGAGGGAAAGGACCCTATCCCTGGCCATCTTCCTCCTCTCATAAGTTTCCTACGTCTCCCAGGCGCTGCCCGCTGCTCCAAGCGCGCTCCAGCCACAGCCACTGTAAGCACGCTGAAGGCGAGCATCATCGCTCCGCGGGCTGGCAGGCTGCCTATCGTGGCGAGGATAGCGTTTGATGTGCTGTATCTCATGCCACTGCAAGCTAAGAGACAAGCGAACACAGAGTGCCCAGTTACACGGGATTTAATTACAGCGGAATGCATTCTCCATGCTGATTAGGAGCAAAATCAATCGGGGGCTTATTTGCCACAATGAACCAATAAAAACCCAATTTATTAAAGCAATAATCTCAGCCCCAAATGGTCTAAATATTATTGTTTCAATGGCATTGAGGGAATTTGGAGTGAAAGTGTTACACAGAGAAGATCAGGGAGTTCTACTCCACGAATTCAGTAGGAGTTTCTAACTCCATTCCAGGAGCTCACTTTCTGGCTCAGAGACCTCAGAGGAAGGGGGCCGAGTTCCCCTATTTCAGGTCCAGGTGTCTGGGTTGCAGTGGTATCTACAAGGCAAGATGCTCCATGGTCTGTGCTGAGGCAAACATGGTAAACAGCTTCCTACCAGGACTTAGGGATTTCCTGCTTTCCAGTGATTTATATGTGAAATTCCTGGAGGAGGGTAGGCCACACAGAAATCCCCAAACTATAGGCTGGCATAAAAGCCTTGTGATATTGAAAACCACCACACAGCGTGCCAAAAAAATTCTCTGGTAGGGATGAGGGAGAAAGGGATTCCCTGAGGAGGGTGCTGAGCACGAGGCTGGGGCACATGGGGAGATTGGGGGACCACAGTGCCCTCTGTTCCCCTCTCCCACAGGAAAGCAGTCCCATGGCATGGCAGCCCAGTGCGCAGCCGACTGTGCTCCCCTGGGCACTGGTGGGGGCTGGCAGGGCTGTGGGAGAGGCAGTGCTGGTGGCCAGGTCACCCTGGGAACTGTGGGGCCCACCAGAGCTTAAAGCCTGTGACTCAGGAGATGCTGATTTTGCTTTACAGCTTTCTGTAGCTCCAGTCATCTCTGTCCCGAACCGGAGAGGACCTCATTTCCTGCTCAGTGCTGTGCCAACCACAAGGTCTTTTCATAAGGCTGCCAGGGGTGCCTGGCTGCGGGAAGGACAGTCAGTGTTTGTCACCAGGGAGTGAGCTGGCATCATAGCTCTAATCTGAGTCAACAACCTGGCTAGCCCTGAGCATGACTTCATAAATCATGGTATCTAATTGAAAGGCACAGGCTTATATATGCAGTGTTGTTCAAAAAGAAAGAGAAGAAATAGAATTTAGAATTTAGCAAACATTTTTTTCTTCCCACTAGCCCATTGATCAGCCACCTGATTGTTTCAATTTACATTATTTCATGCAGAGAATAAAAGAGAAAGTATAAAAACATCTTGTATAGCCATAACAAAAACACAAATGAAAAAATCCATCTCCTAATGAGAGGGTTAGCCTTTTTCTAACACATCCTTAATAACAGAGAAACAATCTTTAAGTGTTTTTAATTTAAATTGTTTTCATGTTTAATTCACTATTGCTAAATAATATTATTAAGTGTCTATGTATCTATTTAGCCTTGAGGCACGTGATATTTCAAAGCAATTGAACCAGTTTTGAAAGGAGAAAGGGTCCTGTACTGTGCCGTCATTCACTTTTTTTAATGTTAGTTAACACATGTACGCTGGACTGCCTTTTCCTCATCCTTCCAGCAGAAATGAAAAGTAAGTCTGGAACAAAAGATCAGTTCTGTGCTTTTTGCTTCTCACACCCAAACCTCCTGCTTTATTTTTGTGTCCATAGGGTCGGTGTGATGTCCTCCTGTGAGAGGCGACTCAGCAGCTCGGTCCCCTCTGCCATCTCAGCGCTGCCACTGGAGAAGCCCAGGAGGAGCAGAGCAGTGGCTGAGCAGCAATTTGAATATCCATATTTAACTCTTCAAGCAACAGAAGATACTTCAGAACCATGCGTGAGACAAAATGCCATTAAAGTTTCAATCATTAAACCTCTGTTTAGCTGTACTCCAGAAATGAGCAGTTCATAACAAGCGGGGAATACTGATTGACAGTTTGCCATCAGGAGCCCTTAAGTAGGATTTTTCCAGCTATAATGCAGTGTACTCTTCACTGCTCCCTTTTGCAAGATGCTATTTCAAGTAGAGGAGCATGAGGAAAATTTACATAAAAGCTTTGTATGTAATATGTGATTGCTCTGAAATTAAGAAGCACCAGTTTTCCCCTTCTTTTTTCAGAAATGAAGGGTGCACTTTGTTTTCTTGTTTACCTAGCATACTCTGTGATCCCTTGATGTGTTTCAAGTGTTTTCTGTCAGCATCACTAGACCTTGCTTACCTGCTAAATTTTATGTGTGAAGTGATTAGTGTTCAAAGTGCCTGAAAAAACCAGCACTAACAATGTCTGACAACTTTGGTTTTTTTTTTTTTTTGCTTTTTCCTCTTAAATAATATTTCATGGTACATTAAATAGGTTGTGCAGTCTCTTCTGAGAGACCAAAGCAAGGTACTGCTGCATACTTAATGTTTCACCAAGCAGATAGTTTTTAAAAAGAAAAAATCACAAGGCAGCACAGAATCCTTTCCCTGGGCCTTGTCTCAGCTTCTTTTCAATTCAGTGAGAAATGGTAGCAATTTGGAGAAAGATACAGAAAGAAAAATAAACATTATTTCACAATAAACCTCTTAGCGTGTCACTTGTGATCACCAGCAGATACTAGAAATGCTTCTTGTTAAATCCACTGAGCATTATTTCTTCACAAGTTGAAATGCTTTCAGCCAAACTGTTTTCTCAATGTTCACATCAGATGTACCAGTTAGACCCCAAGAGAGAAGCAAACAATTAAAACTTTTACGTGTTTGATTCCTGACAGACATCCCTACGAGGTAGGTTTTAACATTTTTTTTTCCTTCTTAATTTTTCGTCTTTTTTTTTTTTTTTTTTCAGTAAGAAGGATAAGCTTGGAGTGCCCAGTCACCGTGGTAACTGCCAGAAAAATTCTCCTGAAGTTTGAAGAGGTCAGCTAACGGGGTCAACAACTCTGGCCTCTCTCTGAGCCGGGCCTGGCAGGCTCCATCCTGCGGTTGGGGTGTTAACGCAGGCTGAGCCCTGGGAGGTGGACCATTCCAGCTCTGATATAAATTTTTTGAGTCAGTTCACGGCCTGGACTCTCCAGGTGGCCTCCAAAATCGATTGTGACCTTGTGACCCTGTCTAACGGAGGCATAGCATCCAACCTAAGTAAGGATTTAGCCAGGAACGACAGCTTTCCACTGAGTGTTATTGGGGACAGTACAAACAGTTTGGGAAGCAAGGAGGTAGGTATGAGGAGTAGGGGTCATTAAAAGCATATTAAAAAACAATTTTAAAAATCCTTTTTAGTTGAAGGTTTTTATTTGCAGTAACCATTCCTTAAATAAACCCTTCTGGCAGGTGTTTTTTCCTTCCATAATAACACTGTATCACGTGCTTCAGTGCATTAATATATGAAAAATTGGCACTTTGCATATTCCAAACCAAACTAATATTTTATCTATCTCTGGATTTTGAACTTGCAATTGAAGCTGGCTGACATGTGTTAAACTAGATGCCTGTGAAGTGGTTTTTTTTCTTAATATCATACAAACTAGGAGACTGCTTATTAAAGTAGGCTATTTACTTTAGGTAGCAATTTCCCTAATATGTGCATTCTTTTTAGATTCAAAAGTCTCTTAATCCCTGTAATCTATTTTTAAACTGGGAAATTAGGTAACATTAAGAATAGTGTGATATGAAAATGTGAGAGTTTCACAGAGTTTTCCGTTACTGGTTTGCAGTACAAGTAGAAAAGCTAGAAAACTGATTATGTATTTTTGTAGGAAAAACTGATCATGCTATGATGGCATTCATAGAGAACATGATATTTTTTTCCTTTAAGATTTTAAGCAACAAACTGTGTGGGGGAGGGAGGGGCTGTTGCAGAGTTCTGATTTTGTTATTGAATCTAGAAGCTTGCCCTTCTGAGCAAGTGGATTTGCTCTTGTGTTTTATCCCCACTGCTACAGAACCTCGTGCACTGCTCACACGAGTAATTGGTAGTTGTCAGAAGAGTAAGTGGAACTACACTGAGGAGCAAAGTCCAGTTTCCAGCTGGAAAGTGCTATCAGACTTTAAGTGACTTTAAAACTGCTCTGAAGGAAGAAAATAGCTTTAATATTTGTTCCCAGTCTTAGAAAAATTGTGCAGTGAGAACTTTGCCCAAACACTTTTTGTGCTTGGCAGGGCCTGGCTCTGACATTTTTCTTCCCAGTCCCTTCCCAGTTGAGCAGTTCCCCCAAGGCTGGAGATGCTGCACAGAGACAGGGCCATAAAATACAGTTCAGGAAGAGCATCTGGGCTGTGCTGAACATCATTGTACTGCTGAGAAGTCCCACAGGTTGCAACAGCAAGAATATCTAACTTGCAGTAATGCCTTACTCTGCAGAAAGCCCTCCAAATCCATGGATTTTTGGCCAAGGTCCTGACTCTTATAGGGTCATCATAATGTGCTCCAGTGGGAGCGGGATTAAAGACCAGGAGTAAGAAACTGGGCTTAAATTTGCCATAAAATAATTCAAGGCACACCTGCACATTCAGATATCCATGGTGACACCATTTAATTCTACCCTGAATACTAATAATATTTGGCTTTTGGTGGTCATTTTTAACAGACCTCTGCTGAAAAGAATTTATTCCCATTAGGAAGCATGTTGATTCAGGGCTTCTCTGATTGAGCTTGGGAAGATGAAACTTACAGCACTTGGTGAGAATCAAAATATTTGCTTGTTTTTCAGAAAACAAAAATTAAAAATAGGACTGTAAATAGCTGGATGGTGAATCCTCAATATTTTCAAAAGCATCTGTGTATTTTTAAACATTTTTTCAAAATCTATACTTACATCTGCTTTGTATTGTCATCACTCAGGGACCAAGTTCTACTGACAGGGAATCATTTCTGAAAACAGATAGAACTATTCCACTGGAACTTTTGGACCAGAATTGCCCCAGATTTGCCCTAAAGCTTCCAGCTTGGAACGAGGAATTGTTGGCAGAGGCAACAACAAGGAGATATCAAGAACTTTAACTTGCTTCAAATTCTTTAGCGTTGACTTCTGTAGATCCCATTGAATTTAAAATCAGCTGCAAATCTACAAATGTGACTCATAAAAGGTTCTGGTCTTGCATGTTTTGTACCTCTTCATATTGTTCAGTTCATCCACACCCATTTGGAGTGCCTAGAGGTGCCTGTTAGCAGCAGCTGCAGTGGACAATTCTTCTTCCCCATCAGTGCAGTGAAGTGCTCACACAGCTTCATTTGACTTTCTTGGAAACTCTCTGAAGTGCAGGCTCTTTGAGTTTCACCAGAGGGATGTATGTGACTGGTTTTAGTGCTGTGTTAGAGATAAACCAGCAGAATCATCAGAGTCTGTGGGGGTTCCCAGCCCCCGTCCTATGGACACTGATAACCCCTGAGGCCTTTGAAAGTTTGCTGTGGCTGCTCTGTGGAATTGTATTAAATAGTAATGGCCATAGTCTTTAATTTAAATTTGCATTAGTGGAGTATGTGGCAGTCTGCAAGAAAATCTGAGGTCTGAGGGCGATCTGCTACCTGAAAGCTCAGGGGATGTTTGCTGTACAGGAATATGTCCCAGGTCATGGGCCATGAGGTGTTGGGAGGTATTTGGTTAATGTTTTCAAATTAAACATATGCCCAGTTAAATGAATGTTTTTTATTACTCATGCAAACAAACAAAACCACCAAATCCCCACTTCAAGATAAAACAAAGAAAATAAAAGTGATAAATGGACACAGAAGCTTCAGCCTAGTTTGTGTTTGCTTGTGTCCAAAGCCAGTGCTCTGCAGAGACAGAGAAGCTCAGCTTTAGAGAGCAGCACGTTGCCATGGCCTGGATCAGGGCTGGCAGAGGTCTCTGGGCTCTGGAGGAAGCAGGGAGGGCAAATGAGCACTGGGACTTACAGGTGTGCTGGCAAAAGGTCCTGAACAAGTGCCGAGCTTCCGTCTGCTTTTACTTCTTCCTCTCTGCCTTGAGAGTGTGTGGCTGGTGTCCAGAGGAAAAGTCAAACTAATTCTGATGCTTTTTCCTATTCTGGGTGGACTAATTCAGAGAAAGCACTTAAGGCAGCCTTTGTGGAAGGGTTACAATATAGGTTGATACTTTAGGAACTATAGGAAGTTCTTAATCCTTCCCTGCCTACGGGGCTGTCATTTATAGACCTGCTATTGTCTCATCTTTTATAAGGATGTTTCCTTACATTAAGGTTCCAAGAGCAACCAGACTTTGCCATTGTTCCCAGCTATTTCTGTTTGTGGCTTAATGCACATCTAGTATTCTGTTTATGCTTTCACTGCTCTCCTACGCAGCAGACTGTACCTACACACCAGCTTAGGTGACATCACTCTCAAAGCATTCATTTCTGTGTTTCTTTTTTTTTTCTCCTGATTTGTCTGTGCATCTTGCTTTTGCATTAGCCTAGTTTATTATAGATAACATGATAAAGTACATGGAACTTTATGCATTTAGTTGTCATTTTATCTTCATTTCTTGTTTGATAAACTTGCTTATAAAAAAAAACTTTTAGGTGTGTTCTTTATAACAATAAAACCCCTCTTACTATGTAAGAAGAATGAATTCAGCTATGAGCAGAAAAAAAATTGAAGCATAGATAATTTTGAATGTATAAAATTTAGCTTGATGTTAATGGTGGTTTAATTACTGGATTTTTTTTTAGTATGGCTATTCATAAAGACATCCATTGTTTTCTGCTTTGATTTATGTCCAGATTAGCCCCCTTTAGAACCTCATTTCTGGCAATCTCAGCAACACGTGAGGGCCTGGCAGCTTGTGCAGACATTGCCATCTTCCCTCACTGCTCCTTCTCCTGAGCTGTTCCACCAGCCCCACAGGCTGCCATTCCTCAGGAGCCCTTAATGATGCCTGTCCTCCATCATCTGCTCTGTGCCCCTTCCAGAACCAGGTGCTTTTGTCAAAGTTTCCAAACCAATTTAGAAACAGATACTGAAATAAAGGCAGGTGACGTGGTGGTGGGGTGACATGGTGTCACTGCCTTTCTGTCCTGCGTGGGAAGATTACAGACCTTCTCCAGAGCTCAGCTCTATGGCCATGCAATGAGAATGATAAAAAAAACATCTCTGCAAAGTGTTTATATATCTGAAAAATGTGATGCAAATTGAAACCTACCTAGGTTTTGTCAAACCTAACTCTACCCAGCACTTCACCTTCACTGCCCTCTCAGCTGCTCAAGATTTGACAATAAACTTTTTAGAATTTTTGCATCATGCCTTACAAAATGTGACATTTGGGCTTTTAAGCTACCCTTGTGTTATAACATACACAGCAGAACTAATATATCCTTTTTCCACATGCATCCTCAGTTTGCTGAAAAAAAATCCCAACGCTGAACAAACTACAAACAGCCTGATGATGCAGGGTGAGGAGTGCCCAGCAACCTCTGTGTGCTCAAGGCACAGCTTTGTCTCAGCCTTCAGTGGAACAGTGCACATGGAAATGTGGGATCTGTTCCTTCCCAAGCCCCAGTGATGCCTTGCTTTGCAGTTCCTCACGCTGGTGAGTCGCTCTTGTAATTTCCAGTTATGTAACCCATCTCATTTTGTGAATATGTGAATATGTGAATTTAACAGCTGTCAGTGTCAGCAGCGCCTGCGAGGGGTGTGCGTCTTTTTTTTTTTTTTTTTGGCAAGCTGGCATTACTCATCAGTCTCATGGTAGTTTTGTTTGAAAAATGCTTGTGTTAGAAAAAGTGGATTTATCAGCTCAGCACTGTATGGTGCTAGCATGCAGCTCAACAAAAGACAAGTGCTCATTTCAGTAACGCTTGCAGCATTTCATGGGGCCCCCAAATAGGCTGAACAAGGCTTCTCTGGCAACTAACCCCAAGTACAGTGGGAAACTATTAAAGTGGCAGTGTCACTGCTTGGAAAAGGGATTTGGTTTTCTTCCATCATTTATTGCTGCAGGTTGTTTTTTTGTTTGTTTGTTTTGTTTTTAATTAAAGACTATGAACTGCATTAGGAATTTCCCTGAATATTGAAGAAAAGAAGAGGCCTTACTGAAAATTTGTGCTCCTTGAAGTGATTTTTTTTTTTCTCTCATGGGTTCCTGGAAGACAGATCAAACTGTCAGTCTTCCCTTCCCAAAGTGGATCTGTTTTATGGGGAAAAATAAGATACTTGCAGGTTTTTCAAGTAATACTACAAAGTCAGTGGTGCTGCAGCCTTTCAGGGAGAACTCATTCACTGTTCAAATCAGTTTATTTTCAGAATGATTTGCTGCACTTACACTTTCTTTTGTAGCTGCTCTTCCAGAATGCAAATACAACCTGGAGAGTTTTCTGTATTTAATTGAATGTGTCAGGTGGTTGAAATCATATTTTAAAACCAGCATTACATACTGCAAATGTGTCACACCCTTTGATCATATTTATTTAAAACAAATGTATTTTTCAGTATTTATTTTTTTATTCTCTCAGTTTACACTTCACACAGATGGTAAAGATAAACCCATGGGTTTAATTTTTGCTGAAATATTGCCTTTTACATTTTTAGGTTCTCATATCCTGGCAAGATGCTTGCAAACCCCATGTGACAAAGATCAGAAGGAAATACTTTTTTGAAGAAACCTCTGTCGTTAGCTGTGCTGTAAGTTTTATAAAAGGCTCAATTTCATAAAATGCAAATTCTGGACTAATTGTTCCTCTGCAAGCCTTAATGGTCTCTGAGCTGCATAGTTAATCTACTACCTGCCTCTACTCACAGAGCCAACAGGATTTACAGCTGGGTAAAACACGCCTTCACACATCAGTTACATCTATTTTAACTTTTCTTCTGACAAGTTCTACTGATTGTTTACTGTAACTTGCACCCAGACAAATGGATTTGGACTTGCACACTCCTAAAGCTGCACAACAGACAAGCACAGCCCCCTGGGCACACCCACCCACAGAAACGTTCCCGTGGGTTCACCTCCCGTGCATGGGTGAGCTCCAGAGGCTGCCATGGCTGGGGGAGGAATGGGTGGATGGGAATCCTGAGTCATCTTCTGTTCCCTCTTGGAGAGAGGGGGCTGCAGGGAACTGCTCTCTGCAGGGACAGAGGGCTGTGGTTATCAGCTCCTCAGAGCTTTAGAGGCCAGAAACGTGAATGCACTGCAGCATTGTTGTGCCTGCACACACACCATGCACCCCTGCACCTGCAGTGTCCTGCAGCCACCTCTGGGTACCAGGAGCTCACTGTGATCAGCCCTCTGGCTTTCCAACACAGGTGAAGACAGACTGAGGCAGCAGGTCAGATATTTGCATTCAGCTTGGTACTCAGAAAACTGGGTACTTGCTGCAGTGTTTCCGTGGTGTGGGCAAAGCAGAGACCTTGGGTCTTTAGTCAGACCAGGCACAGATCAGGGACTGAAATATTTGTCCCACACCTACCGCAGCACAGTTGTGATTGTTGACTTGAGTGACAGAGGAGTAGAGGACTGGGATGTCTCAGCCCAAAGTCCCTTAAGCCTTGGCTTCATGGGTGAGATCTTGAACACAGCCTGAGCCTACGACATTAAAGGCTTTATAAAAGCAACAGTGCCAGTTTAAAATCAACCTCCCACATTACCAGCAGCCCCAGCAGGTGTAATGTGATCCAGGTAGCCCAAGCCAATGAGTAAACAAACTGCTGTTTTCTGAATGAGCTGCACCAGAGAAATGCTTCTAACTGGGAATTGCAGTGGCTATTTGCACTAAGTGAGCTGTGCAAATGAACAGGCTCCTATGATTAATTCTGTGAATATGAGTGGGCTCCTATGATTCTAACTCTTATTCTGCACAAGCTGTTCCCTCTACACCAAAATTAAGTAGGGAAAAAGTTGCAGAGAAAAATTTCCCTGATAAGCCTGGAAAGTTTAGTGGTATTGGGCCTGATCTAGCTACTTGAACTTCAGTGGGGTCTGTTGCTGGGTTTCCTTAAGCTAGAGAAAACAATCCTGCTGCTTCCAAACTGCCAAGTCAGTCAGAGGAATTTAATATTGTTCCTAAAGAAGCTGCTTTGCTGCTCTTCTCTTGGGTTCCCAGTTCCATTTCCAGTAAGCAGTATTAACTTTGGGATTTTATACCTGGCTATAACGTTGCCTATTTTTTTTCCCTTCACCTCCAGTTCTTAAACCTTCATAGAGCCTTGCTGTGTAGACCAGCTGAACCTGAATGCACCATTTTAGATCCTCTCAGTGTTACTGCCTGGCTCCCTAACTGGAGAAGTGCATAAAAGCAAAGAAGGTGGATCTGTCCAAGTAGAGCCTGGACCTTGACAAGTCCCATGGGCTTGGCAGACTCTGACTCACTGTGGAGTCCTTGGAATGTGCAGACTGAGGATACACCACACTGAAGACCCAGGAGCCCAGCTCTGCTCCATGGTTTCTGCCTCCCAGTCTGGGTCCCATCCTGCCCCAGAGAGCCTCTCCCCCCTCCCCTGCCCACGCTCCACTTATTCATGAGTTATGATAACATATAAGCAGCTTAGAGAATTCTTATCGGAATAAGTTGAACACAATGCAGCATTTAACTCTTAATGACAGCCACCTCTGACTGTGAGTGACATGTTATAAATTATGTTTGAACTGGATTTTTTTTTTTCTTCAGAGGCAGATATTCCCTCTGCCACCCAGTCAGCCCTGTAACGTTGCACTTGTGGCCTTAATCCCACTTGGATGTGTGCCCTGCTGCCTCCACTTTCCGTCACTTGGGTACTTTAGTATTCTTGAACAAGTGAACAATCTTTGTTTCTGTACCTTATTAGGCCAAAGACCATAGCAGCGAGTGATGGCATCAGCAGGCCCTGCAGGCAGGATTCTCTGCAGACACAGCCAACCTCCAACAAACCCCTTTTTATCCTCCTGTTTCTAGGAAGAATTATGATGGTGGTGCCCTGCTGTTGATCAGTCAAATCTGTGGTAGGCCTAGAGATAAGTCCTGTAAGTGTGGTGTACTGTAAAACAGCGGCTCCCATTCATTAGTAGCTTGTGTGTAATAAACCACCCAAAGGAGGGGGGTGGGGAGGGAGAGGGACGAGCAGCTGCAGTGTGCAGGAACAAACAACACAACTCATTCTTGGGAGCCAAAACTTTCTAATTTGCTGCTGGGCTGCTGGGAGCACTCAAATTCTTTCTGATAATACGCTCGTGCCCTCAGTGTCTCTCCTGGAGTTTCCCAAGTCCTGCTCTCTCAAGGTCCCTGAGTCTGGGATAGTTTCACTTTGAACCCAAAACACAGAGGGGAGCTGAGTGGGAAGGAGGGGAACACATCAGTGCCCAGTGTTTGCAGACTCAGGCATAAGAAAGCTGTGGACTCCCAATCATTCTGCTGGGAATGGCTGGTGCATGGATGTGCTTGTGCAGTGGGTAAACAAAGCATCACATGGGCTGCAGAGCAAGCAGGAGGCAGGGAGCAAACCCAGGACTATCAGGGCATGCAGGAGGACAGAGTGTCTCAGATGTGTTACTTACTTAGAACCCGCTGGAATATTTAGGAACCTCTATCTCCCAAGAGATAAAATCTTGAAACAAACCTCAAATTATTAATAGCTGAAAAATTATTTGGCTTAATCTGTTCTAGTTTTTTTATGAGTTTTGGTAAATCTTTATAGCTTGCAGGCATGTGAATTTAAATAGAGTCTGCTAAATGTAATGTAAGATGTTTCTTGTGTTGAGACATCACTAGTTCCTAATATTTGCATAGCTGTGAATACATTGGTGCTTTTGGATCTCGGCCTTGGACCTTCCAACTGCCTGTGGAACATTTCAGACCAGGATGTGAAATTATTGAGTGTTGCACAACTGCTCTCATAGACCAGGCCTTTGTGCTGATGTTTGTATTATCACAGAAAAAATGAAATTTTCAGATAGCTGCTGCTCTGGAGGAGTGCTGTACCTCATAGGAGATGACAGTGACTGCTTTTTCCAGGGATGTACCAGGCTGTGATAGTGTCTGGGCTGTCTCCTAACATTTCTATAGACAAGGGCTACTTTAATGGCAAATTCAGGCTTGGGCCAAAATGCAAGCACTCTTTATGTAGACAAGGCAAATCACAGATTTGAGGTTCTCCACTCTCCTGGAGGAGATCCATCTCCCTCCTCTCCAGGAGGAGCTGTGCTGTGAGTTTTAAGCTCTGAAATGAGAGAGGCTTCTGCCAGACTGCTGCTTGGTAAAGTTACCCAGTGGGCTGAGATGAAAACACCCTGAAAAGCATCCACAAAACAGTGTTAACTAAACCTGGGCATAAAATGGGTTTTTTATCTTCTGAAAGCTCAGGTAGTACAGCTTAGGTAGTTCTCATTGTGGCATTCTGGCATTTTGAACAAAGTCAAAATTTTGGTTTTCCTTCCCCAGGCTTAGGTAGGTAGGTGAGTTTATAACCAAAATTGGCTGCTCACTGCCCATTCCCAGCATAGAGCCCGACTTCTCTATGCTGTTTCCAGGATTTTCAGCTAGAATTGCAACAAGGGGCATTTTATGGGAATCTCTCCATGACTTTTCAAAGAAAATTGCAAAGGTAACACCTCTGGTAATTGCTGCACTGTGCAAGTAGATGAGAGAACCATCAATTGGAAAACTCCAGCACTGGTCAGACTGCTCTGCTCCCTGACAGCACATAGCAGGTACCTACCTACCTGTGGTCCTGTTGTCAGCAGGTTTGAAGTTATAGATGAAACCAGCAAATTGAGTGAATGTTCTGGGTAGCTATGAAATCGGGGGGTGGAGGTTTTGATTTTCTTTTTTTTTTTTTTTGGGAGGGTTTGAGCCCCATCCCCAGCACAAGCAAAGCCATGTAATCCTTTCTTTTGCAATTAGAGCTGAAAAATAGCCCCAGGCCAGAGCACTTGCACAAGGAGCAATTAGAGAAGCTAGACACTGGGAAAAGCTAAATATAGTAAATAATCTGCCTCCACAAAAATACCTTGAACCATTAGAAAAGGACATTTTATGAATTTCCTGGGAATCATTTAGTACTTTAATACACTCACAGTGTTCTGCCTGGAGGGACTATATTCCAGCTGCTGTTTGGCAGAGGTAAACATGAGTAACATGACTCTCTTCTTACACCTGAGACACTGAAAAAACTTGAGTAAGTCCTGAGATTTTCATACCTAGCCAATTGAAACTGGGGTAATGAGTAGATTCATATTGAACTGAGAAAAAAATATGCCCTATTGCTCTTTTAAGAGAAAACGTCTAAGAGTTTGGGGGTAAAAACGACTTATTTTTGGTTAATGTCTCAGCCTAGTTGCCTTTGAAAAATAATGTATGAATCTATGATATTCATCCATTAGCTGAATCCAAACTATTATAAAAACTCTCCCTTTAGAAAGTATATTATTTGAAAAAAAGGATGACAACTGCTGACTTTTTTTGCAGCACTCCTGAGCTGGATGAAATGTATAAACAAAAAAAAAACCTAACCACAGCTGAGTATTTTTAGTCCTTTGCAGGGACTACATATGATGCTATTTAACTAAGAATGCCTTGAAAAGGATGATTTGACTGTTTCTGGTTAAGCTTCTGATGCAGGCTTTAAAAATGCAACAAAACTCAGACCTGAGGTTTGCGGGCAACAAACCAGAATTAGCTGTTTGCTAATACATGTGAGAAAGGGGTTGAAGGTTGCTACAACATTTTGTTGTTTTTTTTTTTTTGCTGGTAACTGTTTGAAAAATGTAGTGAGCATTAAATCACGTTCTGTTTTCTTTATTTACAGGAGATAATTGAAGAGGAAAAAAACTATAAAATGAAACAACAAATTGTGAGCATCCGTGTGCACACCCCTGTATGTCCTGGTACCATTGCTGGCACACGGCTCTCAGGAGGAGTTCAGTGATGGTGACAACGTAAATTTCAGTCCCTGTCCCTCTGTTTCTGAGCGGGGTCTGATGTTTATTCCCAGAGCTGCTGGTCCCCATCCCAGCACAAGGCGCTGCCCGCAGGGATGTGACGCTGGAATTGCAGGAGCTCTTTCCCCACCGCTGACATGGAGCAGCGATTCTGGCGGCGAAGGGGCTGCGTGAGGCCGGCCGGGGTGCCGGGACGGGAGCACCGCTGGCCCTGGGGCTCCGCGGGAGCTGGGCACCCCCAGCGGCTCTGCAGGGTTAACCCGTTCTGTGCCGTGCATCCACGCACAGTGTTTGCTCACTGGGGAGGGCAGCTCCGGGCGCTGGAACTGCCGAGATCCAGCCCATCCCCCGGCCCGTGTGAAACTGCACAAAGCCTCTCCTAAACGTGAATTTAAAACGCTTTCAAACTGACAACCTCCTTTTAAATAAAAACATTTATGTTAAGCGAAAGGCATGTTTGCCTCTACAAATAAATGGAATTATGGTTCTAAGACCTGACTTAATCCTGAAGTTCTTAGACTGCACAGTAAGTAGAAAAGAAAGAGGATTGTTTGGAGGAGCAGGGGTTAGCAGGATCAGGCTCCATCTTACATCTTCCTGCTCATTTTCCTTCTGGCATTCAATATACCTTTCTCAGAACTACTACTGTTTTATAACAATGCCAAAGTAACTTCATGTCTATTACCTAATTGAAAATAACAAGGGATGGTACACAGCGTGCCCATCCAGCTTTCCTGCTGGAAAAATCTGAGGATTGCTAAACAAACAAAAGATGCTCTTCCTCCAAATGTATTTTTATGCTAAAGTCATGTCCTTTTGAAATTAATTTCAGGATTTCTCTCAAATGTGTTGTAATTCTGTGTTCTTTTTCTACACTGTTTTCTTTGTGAAAATGTATTTTAAAATCTGCGTGGAGGTTTGGAAGGGTTTGAGAGAAGATGTTTACAGAGTAATAATGCCATTTGTATTTGTTATATTTCTGGAAATGGAATTTCTAATCAGACAACATTAAAATACTTTTGTATTATTTTTTGTGTGGCTTCATGACATCTGCATGTTTCCAGTTCTGATTTTGGTACCCATGTAGCCAGGCTAATTAGGAAAGCAGGATCATAAGTTTTTTTGTTACTCCATCCAAGTCAATCTGTTCCATAACCCCACCTCTGGTCTTGGTACTGTCTGAATTCAGTGATTTGGGTTGGTTTTTTTTTTCTGTGGAAGCCCTGAAGTACCTGTATTCCAAGTTGGGAAATTTCATATTCAGGACAGTTAAAACTGAAAGAAGCCTGGGCAAGAGGAAAGATTTGTTTAGTAGATGCGTTCAAATGAGTTTCTGCCAAAGACTAAAATGAACACTGAATGAGATTTATTGTGGCAAACTTTCCTGTGTGGACTGCAGAAAAACATCTACACAGAACTGGACCTGCAACTCCCTGTCCCCTCGTCCCTCCCAGCACCTTCCTGCGGTTCCCTCTGTCCCACAGAACAGGGAACGGCTTTCTGCCAGCTCAGCAGGGACCTGGCTGGGGCTGCCACCTGCTGCAGCCCCATGGAGACCCCAGGACACCTCCAGGGCTGCTGGGCTGACCCAGCTGGTGAGACCCCTCATTGCCATGGAGATTGGGTGGGCAGTGCTGCCCTGCAGCAGCCACATCCTGCCTGCTCCTTCCTGCCCACACGCCTAGGGTGGGCTTGGGTACACATCACTTGTTTGAAACAAATTTATTGGCTGTGGTGCCTGGTTTTTTGTGCACAAGGACAAATTGAGCCAGAAATCCAGGGGATTTCCAAGCTGAAACTCCACCCCGTTGCAGGGTCTGGCTCCTGCTGCAACTCTGAAGTGAAAGAAACTGTCTGTTGTCATAAAATAAAGCAGTGTTTTAATGTTTTGCCGCTGAAAATTTTCAAAAGCAACGCTTAGATTAAAAAAAAAAAAGTGGCCTTTTTTTTTTCCTCATGAACATGCAGCATGAAACATTTTAGCCAGTTCCAGGTTGAACCCAGCTCACTTTATCTTTTTAGATTCAAATTTAAACTAGTTTCTATTCAAAGTTTTTAAAGGGACACACACAACGTCATTCTTCAGCATGACATTTGAGTCTCACCCCCTGCCAGGAGGGATACCTTAACCTCCCTGTTACTGAAAAGACCAGAGACAGAAAAATAGCTTGGTTTTTTTTTCGTACATCCCTTCACATGGCCACTTGCTACTACTTGGAGTAAAGTGAGTTCATTGTAACTCCTCTCTTTTGTATTTCACCTTCAGTTTGTATGGGACTTTCTGTAGCTGTACAGACATGGACATAGGAAAAATGAAAAAGCAATTTCTGCCTGCCCTCAGGATAATCACTATATGGATTATGAGGGCAGCATGGACTAGATCAAGGGAGACTAAGTGGAAAAAAAAGATTTTTTTAGGTGATTTTGGGGACCATCAGTTTATTAATGTCTCCCCAAAAAGAAATACTAAAAAGTCAGGTTAAACCATCCCTTTGTGTCAGTGGAGCTGAACTACAGACTGTTTTTGCAGAAAATGCTCCAAACATAGCTCTGAAATTGATGTGGATAAATCTGAAGATATTTTTAACATAAGTTTTTGAAAGCAGAAATCAAGGAAGAGTTTTTATTTGTTTGTTTGTTTTGTGACAGGGAAACAGACCACAGGTATGCAAAACAAATACATTATTAAAGTGTTCCCTACGTATCTCCCCATCTTTCTCAAGCCATTCCAACCAAAAGCTTTTGTAAGCGTGTGGGGGCAGCACTGACCTTTTAATTCTGTTTACATGATGGCTAGAAAAAAGAAATCCCTGGTCGAGGAGGGCCTGAACTCGTGGGAGCTGCCTCAAGACGTTTTAAGCAGCTCTACCTCAAGGTGTTTCTGCAGCAGCAGCGCTGGCACGGCACCTGCGGGGCTGTCCCTGGGCCCGGGGAGACACAGGGACACTGACACTTGTCCCAGGAGTCTTGGGAGAGGGACAGTGCTCTGTCCTGTGTCTGAGCAGGACCTCAGGGCTTAAACCTGGCTCGGATTGAGGCAGCTGGAGCCCAGCACCGGGGCTGGTGGTTGGGCTGCGGCTCCTGGGGCGCTCTCAGCGGGCTGAGGAGTTTGGGGCGTGCTCGCTGCATCCAGAGCGACCTGTGGGGCTGTCCCAGGCTCAGGGCAGTGGCTCTAGGCTGGAAGCACCGAGGTTTGCAGGATGGATGTTTCAGAAGCACCCTGTGCTGCACCAGGCACCCTCCTTCCACCAGCCACCCCAGTGCCTGGGACTCAGAGGAGAATCTCCACGGCCCCTGGCAGGGACAGGCCCGGTGGCACCGGAGGAGAATCCCCGTGCCCCCTGGCAGGGACAAGCCCGGTGGCACCGGAGGAGAATCCCTGTGCCCCCCGGGGTCTCCGGATGAGAACCCCGGGGCCCCCTGGCAGGGACAGGCCCGGTGGCACCGGAGGAGAATCCCTGTGCCCCCCTGTCAGGGACAGGCCCGGTGGCCCCGGGCTCAGCGCTGGGGCGGGCGCTCTGTGGCCTGCCTGGTCTCCGGCTCCCCTCACGCCGGGGCTGCCCCACAGCCCCCGCTGGAGTTGGCGCTCACTTCCTGATGGTTTTGCTCCCTAAAGCGGATTGTGTGGGAGCGTGTCCCCCAAGACACATCTACAGCTGTGCTGCAAACCCAGGTCCAGGGAGGGTGAGGATGCACAGGTAATACCCAGCAGCAGAGAAAAAAGAGGGAAAGACGACATTGCACTTGTGAGGTGAGTGACTGCAAGGCAGTCCGTGGGCAGGCAGGAGTGGGGCCATGCTGGTCTCTGTCCTGTGGGTCTAACGGTCTAACAGCAGCTTTCAACATATACATGCTTTCTCGTCCTTTTTTTTTTTCTCTTTTATTTTTTAATTTTGTACTGTTTTTTTTCTTTGAGGCACTTGTTCCTACATCAGTGGACAAAGATAGGGAGACACAACCCCTCCCCAGAGATGTGATCCTCTGTGGTGCTGAGCCAGTGGACAGAGCCAGCCAGTGCCCACTGTTGCCATCGCTGCCGGGGGAATTAAGGGCATTTCACAGCTTTCAGGCACAGAAACAAATTGTAAACTGCAGTGTTGCATCCATGTGTGAGCACACACACACACACAGACACACAGAATGCCGCCAGCAGCTGATGCTTCACACTAATCACTCTTATAAATGCCTCTAATTAGACTTATAAATACTTCTAACTTTCCAACAGGGAACAAAAATGCCCAACGGACTTCATGTAAACTGAGGAGGAAAAAAAAAAAAAAAAAGAATCAAAAAGATGAGTAAAAGCTGTTTTTAAAGGTGGCAAATGCTACACCAGCACTTCAGGCCCCGAAATCGCAGAGCCCCAGGCCCCGGAGCCCCCCAGGCCGCGGGAGGAGGGGGAGCGCAGCCGGGCAGAGCGGGGACAGCGCCGGGAGGGGCCGCAGCCCCCGGCCTTTGTAGCCGGAGGGGGAACATCGGGACCCTGCCGAGAGGGAACACAGAAACCCTCCCGGCGGCGAGAAATGGGCCCGGACAAAAGCCCGTTACATGGCTGCAAATCACCCCGCTGCTGTTATTTTATTTACCGCTGCCCGCGGGAGGATTGTTTGCTCCTGCAAAATTTTAAGCTTCCCCCCCGCCTCCCCTTTTCCTTCCTTTGCACCTCGCTGCTGCCGGCAGCGGTCTCTGGTCCCACAGTGCCGCGTATAGACCGAACCCACCTGCGCTCCCGGCCGGGGGGGCTGCGGCTGAGCCTCCCACCATTCCCGTTTTGATGGAAAAATAAACCCTTTCCCCAGGAAACAGCCCATGAAAGGCTCATTTTGATGTCGGGGTGAGGAGCACAGCCCCCCAAGCCACCCTGTGTGTTTGTTGCTGACGGGCAGAGGCTCTCGCTCCCCCGCGGCGTTCCCTGCTGCGACAGGAAAAACTTCCAGTGGTTATCAGAAAACTTTTTTCATTTATCTTTCTCTCAAAGGATCTCTGTATTTTTTTTTTTTTTGAGGGCTCAAGACAGAAGAATAAAGGCCTCTGGAGCGCCACATTTATTTCTTGGATATTTGTTTGGAAGATAAATTTCCCTTTCAGTGACTGCAGGCCCAGGGAGCCCCAGTCACCTTTCCCATCCTAGTCAGGCTTTGGACTTCGGGATTTTAACAACCACGGTGAATGCCAGTCCTCGGTAAAAACAACCTGTAGACTTTTATGCTTTGCAGAAGTACTAATATGGACAGGGATTTGCTGGTGGTTCCCCCACCTTCAGCTTTAGGGTCTGTAAAACACATTTTGGCATGTTAGGTGCTGTGAGGAAGGAAGGAAGGAGCTGTAGGTGCTATTTGTGGTGATGTCTGCCATGGGGGGCACCGGGGGAGCCCCAGCGAGGTCCTGCTGCCCCAGTCCGCTCTCAGCCGGGAGCTGAGCTCTCCCTCCTCTGACAGGTATTTACAAGGGGGTCGAACAGGTAATTAGCGCCCGATCCTGGCTGCGGGAAACCCTCCTGGTCATCCCGCCCAGCACGGGCAGTGACGGGAGCGCTGATTTTCGACGGCTGATTGAGCCTGAACAAAGGCCCCAAACAGCACCGAGTGCCCAACTCGGGGATGGTAACTTTAGAGCCAATGGGCTCCTTTCCCATCAGTTTAAAGCAGTGTTATTTTTTTCCAAGCTGATAACATTTTAAACATATTGCAAGACGGATTTTTCCAGGGAAGCAGGGAAACCCTTGAATTTGCTATAAAAGAAACTCCTGTGAATAAGGAAACTCGTTCTGTGAATTCACCTGTTGTCAGCCAAGGAGAAATGTTTGGTGTTTTATTTCAATCAAGAATTTGCTGTGTATCTGGTGTTTTATCTAACCTCACTCTCTGAAAGATTTGATGTTATGCTTGGCAGAGCTCTCAGGCTCAAGCTGCTTTATTATGCTGTGCTCTACAAGTTTTAACATTTTAGACTGATAGTCTAAAGGTAGTGAGGAAATAAAAATATGGCCTGAAATCCTCACAGAATGGGTAAGGTGCATTTAATGTGGCCCAAATGGGTCTTGAATTTTTTAATCAGATGTTTATACAAGCACTTGATGCCAGTGAAAAAAATAAACCCCACCACTTTTCTTCTATAAGCAAAATCTTAGAAGTGAGCACACTTGTGGGTATCAGGAGATCATTTCTGGCCATGACCAGCAACTACATCACTTGCATGTCTGCGGGTGCAGAAACCCAACAAATCCTGTGTTAGCAGTCTCCAGCTGAGGAAATTTGACATGGTGCTGTTAGTATAAAACTTTTTCATATCCTCAGTGTTGGTTTAAACTCTGTCAGTTCAGTGCAGTTCTCCCGAAGTTTGAGCAATCCAGCTAACTTAAGTGAAACACCAGAATGGACAATGTCAGGCAGAGCCTTTTTCCTCATCCCTCATTTTATCAAGCCTTGTCTCCCAGCCTTTATTTTTTAACTTTATACAGAGATGTCCTGTAGCAGAAGAATTTCATGGGGAGTCTCAGATCCTCTGTATCTGTTTGATGCCATAATCTACATGGATCAGCATCTGCAGTCTTGACCAGTTTTTCAGCCCACTGCATTTGAGGAGGTCACTCCCAGGTGGGGTGAGGAGGATGTTGAAATACATGCCAGTGCTTTGGCCATTTCTTCAGTTCTTTTTCACAAATATCAGGCGTTGAACTGCACCATTTGGGGCTACCCTTTGCCTCAGGTGGTGGCAGCTGCCAAGGAAGGTGCAACATCAGCTGGCTCTGGACAAAACCTCTGGCATTATCCCAGCTGGAGCCACTCCTGCTGTGTCTGTCATAGCACTGGGGCTGCCCATACACAAAACAAATTAGGAGTAGTGCAATTCACTGGTCAGTGATGGACATGGCCCAGTTAGAGCCTCTAACTCTGTGTCATTACATCTTGAGCACAAAGGGCAGGATTTTATTCTTAGGGTGTTGAATGTTTGGGCCTGACAACAGTCATCACCTGAGTGCATCAGCTAAGGCTGCAAATAGGAACATTTTCTGCAGTGAAGACCCTAATCTAATGCAAGAGATCCCAGCTGTGATTGTTATTGAGAATATTCATAACACCTACTTGCTTGCAGTCGCTCTCTCTGGGTCTGGTGGGAACTCAAGACTTGCTGTGTCTTATAAAAAACGTTTAACTTGTAGGAAGGTTTTAAATATCTTGCTGAAAGCTCCTGGACCTGGGCTCCCAGATCTCTCTCTGCAGAGCACACTTTAGCTTTGGATGTACCTTTAAAGACTTTAAACAGCTTGAGACTTGTAGCTTGCTGCAGGAGCTTAGAGAAAATTCCTGTTTCTACGTTTTAAAACCTGAGCTGGAGTACAAGAGCCCTCCTCAGAAAGGTAAGGAAAGGTGTAACAAGGTCATTTTGAACTGCATACATTCAGGTTGTACTTTCAAAGTCAATTCTAAATTTAATTGAAAGCTGAGGGCAGGGGAGGATGGGTAGCACTGATGTGCTGGCTTATTTTGAGGCATGTGAGGAGCTGTGCTGTTGAATGCTCAATGAGCTGCAGTCTTAATAAAAAGCACTGGGCAAGGTGGCCGGGAGAGGGGCTGGGTGAGCTGAAGGAGGAATTTTGGGGTGGTGCCTGGTGATGTCCATCTGTGCAGGCTTTCCCTGGGGTTTGGTGTTTTCTCAAGCTGATGACAGCACTTGATCATGTGAATGGTGTTGATGAAATTGCCTGTTTGACCAAAACCTCCAAAATAATTTTGTGGTGAAATTATTGTGCTGGCAAAGTGATGAATGAACAGAACAACCAGATGTTTGAAAATGGAACTGGAAAAGGGAATAATTTCACTGAATTTTTGTGCAGCTTAATAAAGCTTCTCCCATCCATTTCTGAGATGCTCAAGAGATACAATGGACACAAAGAGGTGACAAGGCTTCACCCTTGTTATAGATGGAGGTGCTGAGGAATGCAGTGCTGTGCCTCTCATCATCCACAGGCCAGGGGCACCCTGAAAAAGTTCTCCTGCTCAGGCTTTTTAAGCAATAATAGCTGATACTGATCTGACAGAAGAGCATCTAATAAGGGAATTATGGTTCTTGGTGGTATCAGCAAGTATTCCCTCTGCTAGCTGTTTTATACCAGAATAATAATCTCTCTGCTAAGTTTACCTCCCTTTGCCAAAGGAACTGCTCAGGCAGTGCTTGTGTTCATTCCAGCCAGGTGTATCCAGACTGATCTCCCAGAGCTCCTCTGCTCCAGTCCATGCCGTGCTTAAAGTGGAGGTGTAACCAAAATGAGCTTTTCCTCTTCTCTGGAACTGTGTCTTTTCCCCCTTAGTTTCACTCTTTGAAAGAGGAAAGTAATGTTACCCACGGTGGCTTTATTGGCTGACAAAAACTTCATTGTGTGGCTGTAGAAAAGATGAATATTGTGGTCTTTTGTGCATGAGTTTGTGTTGCTTCAACTGCCTCTCTGGGCTAATCCCTGGCTGAGCAGTGGGCCACAATATAAAGCCTTGCTCTACTGGAATATGAAGCAGAAGTTGCTTAGGAGTCTGATGGATAAGAACGGAAGCCCTGAAGAGAAATATATCTTATAGTACATGGCTGTCACTTTAAACTCTTGATATTTAGAGCTGTCAGATGCCACATTTTTAAAGTTGCTTAGGGTCTAGGAGATAATGTACTTAGGAGTGTGGTGATATCAGTTGTTTTTTTTTTTTTTTACTGTGATTTTACCAGCAAGTTTCCTGTTCTCTCTGTTATTTAAAAGTGAGAAATAAGTGGAATTCATAATAGATGCTTTCTAAGTCATAAGGTAAATATTTTTAATCTGTGTACCACAGACATGCAGTTACTCTCCATTTGAGTGCAGTCTTTGCTTTTTTATTTCAGAAATGCTCTGAACAGCCACCACCATCCATCCCAAAAGTAGAGTGCAGCTGCCTCCCCTAGTTTGAAGTTTCTGAAAACTGTTTCCCAAGCCAATCTCATTATATATGGAAGATAATGAGTCCTTTCACCTGCATTACATATTAATTCCTCAGCCTCTTTAAGAGGAGATGTGTATGAGCTGTTAGTCATGTGTTGACCACTTGCACCATGTGTACATCCAAATCGTGGGGAATTAGCTGAAATGCAGCAGGCTTTTAAAGCATAGGTTTTTACACCAGAAATGAAATTGCACTGAGCACAAAGATTTTGTGCTGGATGTTCTTAAACATTGATAAAAAGGGATAGGAGTATGATCTCTCCTGTCATAATTCTGCAACATTTGGCATTCTTGCAAAAGTTTTGCTTGTATATTTTTTCCTTTGGAGTTTAACCCCAGTTCCTCCATTAATACTCTTAGTGCAGGGGTTTTTTTCCCTTTATTTCCTTACCTGTATTGCTTCCCCATTATATATGTAAAACAAAGCCCTACTATTCTAATTTAGCAATATAGAAAATTGCACTAGATAGGTATTTGAGACTGACCTTTTTGGGCAGCTTTTGGTGTTATCTCTCCACAATGAAAAATGCAGTTGAAATAAGTATTCTGACTTGTCTGTTATTGATCCAGCTGCTCTAATAACTTTGCCCTGGGAAAGGTCACAATATTTGGTTTTTTATGGTTTTCTTCTACCAGTGATTTGACTTTATCTGTTTTCCACACCCTTCAAATTATTTGCAGTTATAATATCTCAGGATAACGTCATGAGGCTTGTCCCTGTGGCACTACAATCACTGGAAGCCAAAAGTGTGTCTGCAGAGTTATCCCACAGCCAGAAAGGCACCCAAATGCGTAGACAACCATGCTCATCTTTGTGAAATTCATCTTGCTGTTATCAGTCTTGAAAATCAAATTAGTCCAATTCTGCACTTTCTGAACATATTCCTTTGAGCTTCTGATTAATGAAGTATATTGTTATCCTGGAAACAGAGGGGAATGTTTCTGTTCTTACTGAGGTATTTAAATGCAGGTATGAATGTTTTGGAAAAATTGAAGACGGCTTAGACTATGACTTTTTTTTTTCCATAAACCATAAATCATTATAACAAGATTAGCCTTTTACTACCTCTCTCCCAATTTCTCCCTAAGGCAGATTTTATTGTCACTTTTGGGCAGAGCTGTCATGTAAAATCCTCTGCTCTTCATCTTGCTAATGTATATGCTTAATCATCTGTATTTGAAGTTTGGAGAATGAATTAAGGGAATATTTAACTCTGTTGAATAAGTGAAGTTACCCAGTGGTACCACTGATGTAACATTTCCTTTCTGTTGATCCTTTTTTCTTTTCTTGTGATCCAATACTGCTTAAATCAGAATAAATTAATTTGTGTAATGCCTTAATTAATATGTTTTTCAGTGACTAAGTATGCAATTCTTCAGGGTCCTGGGATCTAACCAGGAAAAAGTGTTTTCTTTATCTTGAGAAAATGCCTATGAGATTCTATATTCTACCAATTAAATAAAATAATCTAGCATGTTTATTTGAAAAATATCTTCAGTAAATACGTTTTGGGAGTGTTCTTGGCAACAGTTAAGTATATGCTTAAAGCTGTAGTGCTACTTGAGCTAGAGAATAGCTGGACTCTGCAGAGGATCAAGGGAGCTGTGAACCAAACTTTCCACTGGCATGGGTGTGTGGTTGGTTTTTTTGATAGGGGGAGGCTAAAGGAGGGTGGGAGCCAGGTTTCATTGTCTTCTAAAACACCTGAAACCCATACATGAGGTAGCCTCAAATTCAAGTTGGTTTCTACAGTTCAGAGGAACTGATCCAGGTTGTATCTGGCTGATGATTTGGCCCTTGCCAGCTAGCACAGGTAAAAAATGCTGTCTGAAGGAAAACTATTTTTGTCTCCTGTGGGTGTTACAGCCTGACAGAACGTGACAATTGTGCTCTGTGGTTGTGAGGAGCAGGGAAGGTGGCTCTGCCCACAGAGAGCTGAGCCAAGCAAGGAACTTGCATCTGTGCTAGTGCCTTGATGCTTCACAATCACCTACAGGCAAATTTGAATGGTTTGAATTTTAGATTAATAAATCAGGTTTTCAGGATTCCTTGCTTTTTATGATGCACAGTAGGGGAAATCCTGAAGAGCTTTCTTTCAATTCTTTTGATATGGTGTTGGTACCACCACTTCACCTCAGTTTATTTTATGTGGTGAAATGGTCCAACAATAAGGAAGTAAAAACTTGAATCAAAGCTGTGATATGAACCAATTCCATGCACACTCCTCATCCAGCAAAGGATCAAGGATTGTTTCTCCATTTGAAAAATATCAGCCTGACTAATTGCATTAATTCTACAAGTAAGAATTTTGGGTTTGCCAATTAATAAAGCACTGCCAATTAAGGTAATACCATCTAGTGTTGCCTACCTATGGTTTGTAGGGCATCTGTATCCCTTCATTAGTTGTGGAATTTTTTTTTTAGGTAGTAAGTGCTGTGATCTTTTCTTTGGTTTTCTTGTCTCTGATACCGCCAAGCTAATTAATATTTGTGGTGTTCTTTAACTATCAAATGGGGTTGCAATCATAAGCACATTCTTAAACCTCTTAGTGCTGAAAGGAAGACCTAAATAACTTTTAAATCTGCAAGACAATGTCAAGAAATGTACTTGCTTAATTTTAATCCATCACTTTGTGCCAGCAACACATATAGCTGAAAGGTCAGAGAATCATTGAGAGGGAGAAAAACAATTAATTTGGTATCAAAAAGGTAATAGGATAAGGCCTTGCCAACCCTCTGCTATTGTTCTGCTGCATTAACTTCGGCAGGTCAGATGCCACTGGTCGTTGACCTCAGGCTAAACAGGGTCAGCCCAGGCTGATTACAAAAGAGATGTGTTTGCATTTATCCAAGTGTCTCCTAGAAAACCTGAAGCCACATCTGTGTTGCTCCTGGGGAGAAACACATAGTGGGTAAACATTTTTCAATGCAAATATCATTTAGAGAATCTTCTGCATGAAGAATGGTGTCCCCACCATGGCATGGCTCCTGTGTATGAGTCCTTCCCTCCACTGGGACAGGTTGTGGCCCCAGACCTGTAGGTGTGTGCCGGAGAACTGGAGAGGCACTGGGCAAACCTGCCATGAAAGGAAGCAGTGGAAAACAGTTGTATTTTTTTTTCTCAGCTCTGCTGCACATACTGTTTCCGTAGAAGGTCTGTTCCAAGAGGAGCTGCTGGTGTTAATAAAACAGAAGGTGCCAATGAGTTTAGATAACTCTCCTGGAGAGGGGAGGAAAAGGTCCCAAAATCTTTTATACCTAAAAAATGTTTTTATGCAAGTATTCAGTAAACCTCATGAGTGTAGTGGGTGAGAACTAGGCCTCATCACATCTTTTAAATTCACCCATCTATGCCCTTGGGATCTGCTCTGTGCTCCTCCAGTGGTCAGTGGTGCTCAAGTCATCCCACTTCTTTTAGGTGCTTAAGGGGGAATGACTTCTTGTTGGTGCTGCATTGGCTTTGTGTTGACCACAAGTTGGCTTTTCAGTGCAGTTCTGTGCAGTTAAGGCCCGGGTCAGGATGCTTCCAGTCTGTCTCTCCTTTCAGCAAATTCTGATGCTTTTGGTTTACTTCAGCCAAAACCAACCATCTGGTGAAGAGCTGCAAGTTTGTACTTATGCCCTACTATGAGTAGGGCAGAGAGACTCTGGAAGTTTCCTAATCGGGGTGGTAAAAGGTGGCAATGTCACTTCCCATTTATGGGAAGTAACTTGGGGGGGGAGGTGGGTGGTGCAGAGAGAAACTGTGGCTGACAGATCCTGATCAAATGTAAGTGCCTTGTTTCTGTACCTCATGGCAGACTGCCCCATCCAGCTTGTAGCTCTGCAGTTCAGATCATTTTAGTAATTATGAAGCTCTAAGTATTCCAGCTGACAGATATGAACTGGAGTATCGCTGTGTTGTAAAAACATTTGAGACTAGCTCTAGGCTAGAGACAGTTAATTAAAAAAAACAACCCTCCCTCCCACATATGCTATCTACCTGCTAAAATTTTAATGGGATTGCTCCCCTAAATATGCTCATCTAATCTATGGATGAGACCTTTTGGAAACATTTGTATTACTTTTATTGCTGGGCTCAATTCTGTGAAGTGCTGGGCCTTCCCCGCCTTTGCTGGGGAGGTTTGATTTTGAGCACCAGTGTTTCTCATAGAGATACTGAAGGCTCCTAATTCTACAACTTTTTCTAGGAAACTGAAAAAGGAAAGTGATTACTGCTAATAAATATATAATATTTAGTAAAGATTGAGTGCAGTGAAAGGAGCAATCAAACTCATTTAAACAGGAACCATTTGCCTCTTTAAAAATATTTAACTGCAAGAATGCTCTTTTGCTTGGGATCATGCTGGCAAAAAGCATTAATTGTACCGGTTTCTCATTTACTCTAGAGGGTTGCTGAGCTTTATTTTGTGTTGACCAAGAGCCCTCTGTGCTGCTCCCACATTTAAAGCCTTCCCTCATGCAGTGCTTCCACATTTGAACATTGACTGGTCAAGAAGATAACGTTGTAATTGTCCCAGGGCTGTGCCAGTGGGGCTGTCCCACTGTGCTGGGGGCACTCAGCTATGGGCATTTCCTCATCAGGAAAGAGCAAAGCACACGTGTGTGCATAGGCTCTGCTCAGATGGCTCAGGAAAAAAAAAAGGCAAAGGGTGGGAAATTAAAGTGCTGAATGAAAAATATGTTAGATAAGTGGAAAAGTAAAGGAGGATTTTGCCAAGCTGAGACTGTCCTGTGGTGTCTGTCACTTAGAAACCCAATTGCACGGTCAACTGCAATAGCATGAAAGCCCATCAGGCCAGTAATCTCCAGCTTGTAATTGATTCTGTTTCTACAAATGTTAGCTAAAGCAAAAATCTGCATTAAGGTAAGTGCTAAACATCCATCAGCCTGACTGATTAGCCAAAGCAGGAATTGCTGGAGAAATGCATGTTATTTGCCATCAGATTAAGTGAAGTTTTGCTTTCCACAGTTGGAGAGCTGATAATTTGCTTGTGATGGGATCAGTTCAGTTTTCAGCTCTGCTTGCTGTACAAACCTCAGTATTTAAGGACACGTCTTCAACCAGATAGGCAAAATAAAAAACATTTTCTGATTAAATAGATACAAAAAGAAAAATCTCCTTTTTTGAAGAAAAGTTTGAATTGTAAAGACTGAGTAACTAAACTTGACAGGGAACAGGCCAAACTCTTTATAGAAAAAGGCTAAAATTGATTTATTCATGGATTGTCTAAATTTTCTTTGATATTACTTCTTTTGTCCTATATCTGTTGTTCTCTGTCATTTTCTTGAAGCTTGATCACCTGGTGTTAGTTTCCATTAATTCGTTAAGGTAGCCATGCTTTTGTGAACTGGGCAACTACATTCCACAACTAAGAATGCATCCAGGGTCTATATGCCTTTACAATATAATAATGATATTGACTTATCAGGGTGATAATACTGAGCTTGAGAAACTCTTATTTTTTTTAAGCATTCTGTAATGATTATGTGTGTCCATACGAAAATTATTCCTGGTCTGGGCAAAATCCGTCATTTGCTGATGCTGAGCAATTACATGGCAGATGGTATTAGTTTCCTTTCTAGCTTATGTAACTCCACCAGACATCATGAATTATGAGTTTTATAATATTCTGTTCATACTTTAATTGAACATTTTGGTACTTAAACTCAAAATTCACTTATAAAAATGTTCTCTACTAATCACAGCACTCTAAAGCTTAGCAAAAATTAATGCAAAAGCGTTATAAAGAGATTAAAACTTGGTTTCCTTTGTATTCAAGCAAGTACTTGTGAATAATTTTTCCTCTATTTGCTTGTCTCAGAGGTAAGCATCTTGCAAGTACCTCAC
>NW_005054309.1:4705111-4710400 GCF_000277835.1 Geospiza fortis | reverse complement strand
TGGCTGCTCCTGGCCAGACTCTGCTTTTGCCACCATCAGTGGCCATTGCTGGGTGTGCCAGGCTGGCAGGTGGGATGGAAACAGAGGACACTTCACAGTTACCTGTATCAGCGGTTTGAGGCACCTTCCTCAAAATACCCAACGCTTAATCACCTTGAAAAGCCCTTTTGCTTCCAGGTTCTAAGAAAACATCCTCCCCCTACCTACTGATGGTTCGCCAGGTGATCCCTGAGAGCTGTGTTATTTATCAGCAGAATGGGGGAACTGGACTGGCTGTGATCACATAGGGCCAAGCCATGGTGATACTGAGATCCTAATAAATGTCTGAAGAGACTTATTGACGTGCCAGATATTGCCCCAGATGCATCATGACTTGGCAGGCTCAAGGTCCAGGGAAATCAATGAAGCAAAAAGAGCATCCCCACAAGCAGAAGGAATCTTGAACATATCTGCCTGTCTTGGTGGGACTTCTGTGGGAGCCTCAGCTCTGTCACAACCCTTCAGAGTTTCAGATCTTTGCTGAGCAGGTGCTGTGGTTCATTTTCCTTTTGCATCCTTTCTGTCTGCTGGGCCATTAATTTTATTAGAAGTGTCTGTTCTCCAGAAAGCTGTAAGGCTGCTGCTTCCAAAGAACTTTCTCAAAATTCGTTGAAAATGCTCCTCAGGCTTGTAAAGAGCAGGTGACAACAGGAAGGCCCCGAGTGGGTTCTTCCTGCTTGTTTGTGATCTCTTGCACAACTGGCAGTGCTGTTTCATCTCAGACTTGCAGACCAGTTCTCTCCACCAGGGCTTTCCCTTCCCTTATGTGTAATTTGCATCTCATGTGTAGCTGGGCAAGCCAAATGGGAGCAGGGAAATGCAGTGGCAGGAATTGTGTTTGTGATGGTTCTGTCTGCACCAGAAATGGAAAGAGCTGTATCCTCTGTAGGGTAACTCTCTTTGGTGAGAATTACAGCTGATTTTTTCTGGCCCAGAAAGGTTGATGAGACTTTGTGTAAGTACCTAAACATTTGCATACATGTGAAATAAATAGCTACCAAACCACGTGCAGTTTATTTGAGGTTACAATAGCTTAATTTCTTAAGCATCCTTATTAAAAAATGAGAAACAATTCAGCCTTTAATACAATGTGGAGCTGTGATTCATAGTTGGTGGTAGGAGAAAGCAGTGAACTAATTGCTTGGGTCTGGTCAGCAGAGAGTGAAGCAGCTCCCTTGTCTGTGATACCATGCCCCTTCCCTTTCTGATTATTCTCCAGCAAACATCCTACAGCCCCATTCATAAAGTCCAGTAATGACACAAGAAATGTCAGGAGTATCTGCTGAAGGAGTGGGAGGCTGACAGAGCAGCACATTGTGAGCCTGCAGAGCAGCTCTGCGTTTCCTCTGGGGTTGTTTTCAGTTCTTTTGTCAGCTGATTACATGGTCTTTTATAATTTCTAATCTACAGAATAGAGCTATTTGCTTGTGGATTATGTGAAAGTCGCAGGCTTATGCAAAAGAAAAACAAAATAATCTGAATGTGGATGCTTTTGGCAAAAGTTAAGCTTAATTTAGGTGTTTTTTATCTAAAGGGGAGTTTAATCTAAGTGTGCAGGAAAAACCCAAAACTTCTGTCAATCTGAAATTTTAACTTTGTGATGTTAGTTCACCAGTGCCCTCATGGAGGAGACTTAAATTACCTGTCTCTATTCAGCAAAATTTATTTTGTGCTTAAAGTTGTGCAAAATGTAAATGTGCTTAAAGTTTTGTTGGCTTTTGTGCATTTTGATGAATAGGAGTAGTGTTAAACAGTGCTAAAGTGCTTGTGGAAGTACCAAATCATGGTGCAAGGTTGTTACATTTACTGTCTCCTTTATTTGTTAATGAGAATAGCACATACATATCTGGATTTTTTTTTAATATCAATCTGTGGAAGTGGGCACTGAGTCTGCAGAAAGAAGGAATTGTGAGATTGGGATATAAACAATGTGAGCTGTGATATGTTTTTATATTGGTCTTTGAGATTGTCCAGATAGATTTGCATTTGCAGTCTTGAGAGGGAAGTCTTGGTAGAATATGTGTGTATAAATACAGATGAGGATGTGGTGAAATAAGATGAAAATGATGATAAGAAGCAACAGAATTTCTTGTGGGTCTCAAGGTTGAAAGAAGGGCCTTGAGATGGGACCTGGTGGAGACAAACAAGGTTTTTGGCAAGGGTAAGAGCTGAACTAGTGTGAGGGATCTGAAATTCCAGCATGGATGGAGGAGGGCAGGGTTTGCTCAGCTGTATGTAAAACCTCCCTGAGCTGCCTGCAGATGTGATGAGGTGTGTGCAGATGGCTGCTGTGATACACTCAGGATTTATCAATATGAACTTTGGAAGCTGGCTTAAATCCCTCTCCTTAGCACCTGCAGCAGGCCCCCTGCTATCTGCTGTGCAAAGTGGGCAGATGTATATCCAAGAGGCACACTTTATTTTTCTTGGGTCAACATTTCACATGGAGTTGTAGCAGGGTAGTTTTGTTTGGTTTTCATTGAGCCCCTTATTATTAGCACACTTCTGTTGGGGGGTGAATAGTAATGCCAGAATAATGGGATCTGCAGTGGAGGGCTGGGGCCACAGAGTTTGGCCTCCCAATAAACCATTCTTGTGCTCCTGCAAGGGCAATGTCAGAACAGAATAAACCCAACCAGAAAAAAGCAAGCGAGTGCATGATGTGCCAGTGTAAAAGCAAGTGGTCTTAGGGATAGAATTTAGATCTGTAACTAGAGTGAATGGACCCCAACCCCAAATATTCTGATAGCTTGTTTTTCTATAAGACCTTTAAAAGTTAGAGAGGGAGTCTTGTTGGCATTGGTAACTCTAAATGAGGTGTCTCAAAAGACATCTCTGCTTGTTGGATTGATGTATTTGGATGCATTAAAGAAACTTCTGTATGGCAAAACTTAATTTGAGCAAAAGATTCTCAATTCTGGTTTAAGATTTTATGACTTGGAATAGAGTCAAGTTTGCAAGGTTTGTGCTTCCTGTTACAAAAGTACGTCTACTTAATATCCATTTTGTCTGCAGATTATCCAGAATAAACTCTCTCTTGTCACTAAAATACGAATTTGATAGTTCTGTGAATACTTCTCTTACTCTGGAAATAGGGGAGCTGCCCAAGCCATCCAGATGCCTGTCCTACTTGTGCATTAGTCCAGCATTCCAACAAGAACGTGATTCAACATAAAGAAATGCTCACCTTATACAAACATTGTACAAAACATCTTCCATGACTGCACTTGGGGGAAAAAAAGGATCTGCTTGCTTGGGGATGCACATAACTTCTTTCACGCAGTTAGAATGGGTTGTTTGACTTCTAAAGGCACAAAGAAAAAAAATCTGTCGTGTATGTTCTGCTTGCACTTCATTTTAAATGCTTCTCTGAGTTTACCACTTATGTTTAATAGCAGGTTCTTGTCTCCAAGATTACTAAGTGGTTTACAGACTGTTTATGTAGGGATTACTGTATTTATTTCTGAGTTGATTCTCAGAATTTGACAACTGTGTTCCACAGTAATGCATAACTGTTTTTGCTAAAAAAATAAGCTGCATTATGAGGATCTAGTTCATAAATCCAGACTTGCTCATGTTGTTCATAAATCCAGACTTGCTCATGTTGTTTGCTCATGTATGAAGTCACATATAGGTAGGAGCTTAGACTTGAGCCTGGAGTAGAGAAGTCTATGTATGTTTTGTCCCAAGAAGTCGATTATTAAACTGTGGGTTGTTGGGGTTTGGTGGTTTTTTGTTTTGTTTGGTTTTTTTGGGGGGGGGGGGGGTTGTTGGTTTTTGTGGTGGTTTTTTTGTTTGGTTTTTTTTTGTTTGTTTTTGTTTTGTTTTTGTTTTGGTTTTTTGTTTTTCTTAATTTCCCCTTGCTCCTCATTCTTTCCCCTCTCCCCCTCTCCCCCCACCACAGTGGGTCTGGACAAGGTGTACCTGTGTAAGACCAGATGCACCCTGCTCCCTGACAGAAACTTTGGCCCTAATTCCTGCCTTAGTGCTCTGTGGATCCTGAGTCTGACTGGCAGCCAGACACATGGTTGGGAAATGCACTGCCCAGGAGACTCAGTTTTTGTCACTGTTGAGTGTAGGCAGCTTTTGTAATTGTCTATCTGCAAGACAAGAAATCCACATTTAATTCTTAGCTTAAAGATGGATCATAAGTAACAATGCACCATTACAACCAACCCTGGAAATTTGGAAGCGAGTTGAAAAGTAGGAGAGATTCAGATCTTTTTGTGCCTGTGACCTTACTGGCTTTGCTTCTGGTGGCTGTCTCATAGGGTGTGACTTGCATCTTAATTTTTATACAGAGCTAAACTAAAACCAGAAGAACAAGAGAGTTAAGGATTTACCTTGTTGGTCCTCAAGATGCTCATATTGCCATGTTTTGTCACTTTATACTGAATTATTGTGGTGAGGAAGATCACCAGTCAGACCTCTAATGGCAAGTTAATTTGATATGAAAGTATTTTAAGAGCTTAAAAATATCAGCATATTTATATACACATACTCAAATATACACTTAGTGTTACTTTTCTTCCTCAGTTACCACACCAGGTTGTTTTTTCTGCTCAGGGCTGGTTGCTTTGCCAGGCTGTCCCTGTACAGCCCTTGTTTTCTGTCCTGCCAGTCAGCTCTGTCTCCTCACTGGTCACATCTGTGGGAGCCTGTTTTGTTCAAAAAACCTCCCTTCATCTGAGAGAGGAAAAGTTTGCCCTGCTTAGCAGAAGCTGCTCTGCCCCTGCTTTCGTTTGGACTTGTCCTCTAAATCCAAGAGACATCAAAGGTTTCCCCCATGTGATGGAGGCTCCCTGTCCTGCTCTGAAATGAAACAATGGCTCCCCTATATTCTGGGATCTGTGCTCCAAAAGCATCTGTCTGCCTGGCTAATGGGGCTCGGCAGTTTCTGCCATAAAGGACTGGTTGTCTTTTGCATAACGGGCTGGGATGGATATTCTGGGAGGGCACACCCTGACATACAGGGTAAGGCAAGAGAGTGCTCATTGCAGCTGTGAATGTTTTGTTTATGAGATTAAAATCACACACAGTATTTGAAGAAAAAAAGAAGGAGTGAACTGTATGATGACAGTATTGGTTACAGACAGTGTTTTCTCTAGCACCTGAGGGTGATGCACAAGTGTGAGTGTACAGCATTTGCTGAGCCAGTTTTAGCTAGAGCAGGTAGCAAAAGCTTGAAGAACAGATTTCTTTCAAAAGTGGGTTGACCACCTGAATCAAATCAGTGGATCCAGGTGATCT
>NW_005054309.1:4648858-4705076 GCF_000277835.1 Geospiza fortis | reverse complement strand
GCTTCACTGCTCTCTGAAGTTGGAATAAATAGAGGGAGCTTGTTTGCAGACATTCTGCTGGCAGTTCTCTGCTCCATTTTTAGAAATCATGCAAGTCCTATTTTTAAAAGGAAACCTACTTTTGAAAACCTAATTTTGTATCTCTGGAGCCTGATAGATTGTGCTGATGGAAAGTTCTGTTGTAAGCATACCCATCTCAGTATCACATATTGCTGTTGTCTGACTTCCACCACTTGAGCACAAGCGTGATCTTTAGAAATGTGGGGATCACTTGAATGGGAAATGCAAAACTAATCTGATGACAAAGATGTCTTTTGGTTTTTTAAAATTACTTTTGGAAGTTTTGTCAGGATGCCTGGAGTTGGCACATAAGGGGCTTGTGGGGTATTTTGTGTGCAAAGATCAATTTTACAGAGCAAATTAATATTATTTTGCATTTTTTCCAGCTTAAAATTAAAATAATTTGTCTGAAATGGAATAAAGTTAAATCTGAGGTGAGAAGGTAAGAGAATAAAATTGGGAAGGATAGTATACATTTTGTTGTTTGAGAAAGGACTTTAATAATGTGTATGTCTCATGCATATTCCATCAAAAAGGATGCTTACAGCTGAGACTGATGCCTAGATACAGGCAGACTTGCATCGAGGTCTGGTGTTAGATCACTAAATATCCTCTTTTGTGTGAAGCTTTTGTTGCCTTTTTTTTGTTGCTTCTGTACCTGAGGATTTCTATTAAACTGCAAAGTCATTGTTTCCTCTGTAGCCTGGATTGCTTCCCACAAGCAGAGATGCGCTGACTGCGGGTGCTCATGGAGCCATGGCCGTGTCAGCTGGGGCACAATAGCTCACATCATCACGCACATTCAGAGCCAGAACATTCGTGCTTGGCCGACTCTGCCTTTGACAACCTTTGTTCTTTTTGTGTGTGCAGGGTAGTGTCACAGGTAAATAAGGAAAAATAGCTTTTTAATAATAACTGTATGAATTGGAATGAAATATTGTCCTAATTCTGTTTCAGTCACCCTGAAAAAACAATCCCTCCTGTCAGGATAGTGACAACACACTCAGCTAATGAAATACAAGATGCAAGGGTTGCGTCATGAAAATGTTCCTCAACACCTAAATAACCCCAGGGCAAGCCAGAGATCCATAGCTGCTTTTAGGAGCTCCTCAACTTTCTGTTGGTGTCCTTTAGGCTGTTATATCCTGGAAAAATATTTGTTTCCTATCTTTCAATGCCTTTATTTTCAGATCACTTTCTGATGACTGCTTGTTTGCTGAATCCAGGTCTACCTATGAAGGTTCATATTGCTTCCACAGGATGGAGATAAATTATTTCTTTCACCTCTTTATATCTTTCACGGGGAGCACTATCTGAAGTTATTCTGAGTTGTTGTCATAATTCACAAGAGAAATCTGTGTTAGCTTTGGGGTGTTCTGCCTGAGCACGTGAGGGAATGTAAATGGCCTGGGTGAAAATGTTTTCTGCAGCAGAGCAATTCTATAATACCTTTAGTTGCTTTGGTTGCTGCTTTTTGGAAACAGTGATGGCAGCTATTCTAGAAAATTAAGTTGGAAAGGCAAAAATCAATGAAGGTCCTTCCCATGTTAAAAACATTTTCTTAAATATTTCTGAGACTTTTGGTAATGCTTCCTTATTTTTTGTGTAGGCTTTAAATCAAATCTGTGTTAGGTGCCACAGGCTTGCTGCAGAACAGCTCTGGCTTTTTGTTTGCTTGTCAGTGCTAGTCAGAGGGGAAGAATAATAATTTATTGATGTGCTACAGAAGTGGTTGATTGTTGCTGTAGGCAACTGGTCTGTTCTTACCTCTCACTATAAATGCTGTGAACATCTCCCTGGTCCTGCTTTGGTCCAGTAAGCAATATTGGGCTAAATGGCAAGTCACCAGTGCTTTCTTGCCTTTGTGGTTGGGAGGACACCAGAGCATTATGGGCCTCTCCCATCTTAGCATATTGTCATCAATGGCTGATGTCCAAAGGGACAATCAAAGCTATCACTTTTAGGCTTCTTCATCTAATCTCCCCTCTTAAAATATTTTGTGACTATAAAGAGGTAGAGGAAACCAATTGTCCCCAAACAGACCAGACAATGTCAAGGTAGAGAATTAGGATTTGGGATGATGTGCTGCTGGAGTGTAAAACAGATATTCTCTCCCCACACTACTTATTAACTGCTTTGCAGAACACAGGCTTGAAGTTTGCCAGCTCAGCGTTGTTCTCACTTCCTTGAGCTTGGCTCAGGAACAGGACATGGAATACAGGCTCCTTCAGTTTAGCCACCCAAAAATTAGGCATCCAGTTTCAGGGAGCTGGGTGTGCTCCCCTGGCAGCTGGTGGTCAGGACTGACCTCCTCTAGAGAACCTGCAGCAGCCAAAATGAGGTGAGTCCCACCCTGATCCTGCCTTTCTCCAAAGGGCTTGTGTCCCCCATTACTGCCCCCTGGGCTCTGCGTGTTGCTTTGGAGGTAGGAAGTGGCTGAAGCCATGTTTATGGACTAAGTGCAGGCAAAAGCCACACTGAGCTCAGGACACAGCACATCTAGGGGATTGGTTGTTTAATTTTGTGAAAGTGGTCCTGGGACAAAATTTTTTGCCTTTGGAAAAAACAATTTCTGATCTGAGTTTTTATCATCTACTAGTGTAAATTTCTGCAATCTTAAAGAGTGGCTCCATAACAGCTTCGGCTTCATGAAATTGTTTCTTTTACTCTCCTTTCTCCATCCTTCTGCCCCTTTGCTCTGACATAAATGCTTGTCTTTGAACCAACTTGTCACAGCCCCAGAGCTCATCTGGGTGAAAACCAGCCTGCCCCAGGAAGGTGGAGGGAGGGCTGTGTGGAAGCTTTGGGAATGTGGGGCTTGAGAATGGAATCCTTGTCCTCCTGAATTCACTCGTGAAAAAAGCCCTGAGGGGAGACTGTTGGGATCTGCACGGGTTTAGTTGCCAGTACAACTGTTTCTGTTGCAAGAAGCAGAAGTTTGCATCCTGCCTGCCTGGACAAAGGAATCCTTCAGGTGATGTTAACAGGTGTCACCAAGAGCCTGCACAGCGGCCATCAGCCACCTTGGTCTGGTGTCTTGTATTGCTCAGCCTCTGACATCAAAGTGGAGGCAGAACAAAATGGCCACTGTGTTTTCTGAAGCAAGGAAGCCAAAAGCCTCCCCAGGTGATGTTCACTCCCCTTCTGACTAACCACTAGATTGTGTTTATAGGCAAGCTTTTCTTCTACTACTTGATGATGATTCTAGCACAGTGTTGGAGTGGTGCCCCTGGTCAATGCGGAGGGGTGAAGAGGGATGGAGATGGGAGGCACTGGTCACTCACTGGCCTTGGGCATGCCAGCCTGCAGGCTTCCTTAAATGCAAGCTGTTTGCTGAATTCTGGTGTAGCTTTTTGTAGTCTGGTCTAGCCAAGAGGTGTTTTGTCCCAAGGAGGAGGGAAAAATGCATCTGCAAAGTCTGCAGGAACTGTTATGAAGGCCTCGGCTTCAGATCTGCCTATACTTGTCACAGGGTAAACAAAGCACCCTGGGAGGACTCGGGGTTAGCTGAACACCTTGGTCACACACTAAGCAAACTATCCCCCAGGTGTGCTTGCAGAACAGACTCTCCATCAGCGTCCTGTCATGCACAAAATGTTTATCCAATTTGTCAAGATAATCTTTCTTCAAATAAGCTCAGGTCCTAGGCCTCCAAATAGCCCAATTTCAAGCAGTATAAAGTAACTATTTTTTTTCCCCTCCTTTGCTTGCGCTCCCCCCCTCCTTTTAATCACTGTGTCAACTTTTCCTTGGCTTTAAGCAAACTGAAAGTAATTATATCATTCTCAAGTGAGTTATTTTTTGACTGAGTTAGATGATTTGTGAGTTACTTCAAAATGCTCCCAAGTTGGGGTATCCCTTTCCAAACACACGTTCTCAGACACCTCATCAAGGTGAGCTCATCAATGACCCAACGATATGTTTATACTGGCACATGTAATTGATAACTAATGATAACTAATTCAGGCTATTTGTAAAGAAGTATAATTTGGCTTTCCCTCCCCTCTCCCCTTAATGGTAGCTTCACCTATGGTTCTAGATTTCCCTTAGGAGTTTAAAAGAGCCTGTACATTGTCATTTTCTGCTTGAAAATGTCAATACATTTTAAGTCTATTCTGAAGTATGGATTAATAATAGATCAGGTGTTGCTGCCTAAGACAATTCACTCTTTCTTTTGACAGACAACAGACTTTCTTAGTTTTGCTGCATACCAAATATTACTTCTGTGATTGTTCAGAACTGACAGGCAGCAAGTAATTTGTGGGGTTTTTCCCCCAGCTCCCGCAAAGAACTTGGTGTATGTCCAAAAATAGAAACATAAATCACCTTTTTTTTTTATTTTCCTCCCCCACAATACATTTCATTCACTGATTTCCTTCTTCCCCCTCAGCCCAGGTAAGATGCCAGAACCCATCATTTCCTTTTTGCTTAAATTCAGATGGAAGTGAACTTTATCTGTTTCCTTCCAGTTCTTTGCAGGTAGTATCCTTAATGCATTTGCTGTTTAATTTTTAAATTTAGTGGGTAAAATACTGATCTGGAGCCAATGGCAATGTTCCTGCGGGCAAGATGTGGTCAGTGAGTTCTTGGGGAAACTCAGAAGAAGTTGAATAGGAGCCATGGATGTTCTTGCCTTTCCTCTCACCCCAGGTCGGGGCACGCAGAACAGCTGGTTTTGAGCTTTGCATTAGAAAGGCTGCGTTTAAAACCTGACTTTTAAAGGGTGTTAGGCAGCACCAATCATTATGATAATGATGCTTATTGTTTTGGGGGAAAATGCTGTGTTTAAGCAGACTGGTGATATCCTAGTTACTGTTTGTGAAGGGGAAATGGTAAAATTTGCCTTTAAGACAGATTGTGAATTGGAAGAGGAAAAAAAACAAACTTCGTTCTTCATAACAGCCTTTGTTCCCTTTTCATGGATTCTTGCTGCATTTAATTGGTCAAACTTTGACGAGCAGTAGCCCCCCTACACACCTCTGACAGAGCCAAGGAGATACGATGGGTAAGCAAATTTGAGTTTTGATACAGTGGTCTCTTTCTCCCCCATCAGTCTGTCCTAGATGTTCAAAAAATAAATATTTGGACTACACTATGGCAAAAAATAGGGTTATAAAAATGTCTAGAGCTGCTATAAATATAAATATTGTTATAGTTACAGAAGTGAGGGTTGTGATAGCCAATAAATACAACTTTATTAATGAAGATTGCCATTATGCAACTGAGGACCTTGAAGTGCTTAACAATTCATTAAAGCTTCACAACCCGTACCCTTCTGCATTATCAATAAATGTTATGATTATAAACCTATTCTAAAGAAGGTAAATGGAGACCCTGTGCACTTGACTGAATCTTTTTTCCTCAAGGTCACATAATGACTTGGTGATAGAATTTAGCAATCTTTACATTACCACCTGAGACTGCTCCTTAGAAAATTCATTTTTGGCAGAGAGAGGGGGAAAAAAGGGTATTCATGCTGGTGTCAATACAGCTCTTCTGTCTGAGGAAGCATTGTCTTTGGTTCCTGTAGAGTGCATATTGGATGTGCTGCTCAGGGCTTTTTCTGAATGGTAAATTCATCTTTTCTTGCATTGCCAGTCAACTAATTGCTGTCTGTGCAGCCACGCAACTGTTCTAAGTTTGTTCTGCATAATTTTATTTCTGCTCATGCTCTCTTATGCTTTTGTTTGTGTAAGTTGGTTTGCACATTATACAGCACTTGTCAGACTCACTTGCAGGGAAATAACTGGAGAATTGTGCTGCATAATATTTTGAGTGAGAAGAAGTCAGTCTTCATCTGGTTGATTTGATAGTTCCAGGAATCACTTTGCTTGTTGCCAAAGAGTGAAATCCAGCCTGTAAAAGGGTGTGGGCAGGCACAGGCTCGACAGTCTGAGCAAAATTGAAAGAGCAGCATGTCAGAACTAAATTTGGATTTTGCAGAGGTAAGTTGCATGTTGCCTGAGTCATCAAAGGCAGCAGGAACCTATTGCTTTTGGGTAGAGCAGAGGCAGCATCCTCCTTCCCAGGTGCCTCTAAAGCTCTCTATAAAAGGCTCCCTTTCCGGGTGGCAGCATGGCAAGGTTCATGTTACTCTCTGACAGACTCCTTTGTTGGCCTCATGCAAAGAGTCTGTTCCACTGCCCTGTGAAAATAATGATCAAGTCTTCCCAGAAATCATTAGCCAGGAACTATTTCTGGCAAAAGAGAAGTGTTGCCTGAGTATCTCCTTAGGCAAAAAAAATTGTCAAATACACATTGCCAACCCCGAATATTTATGATTTATGAGTCAGATCTTTCAAAACAATGGAAAGAGATTAAAAATATTACTTTGTTCACATCAGTGAGAATTGAAAATATGTGCCTTGTAAATAAAACAGATTATTAAATAATGCCAATATTCTGGAAACTGGTGTGCTTATGAAAATTTTGTTAGTTTTAATCAGGTTATCACAAATACTAGAGTAAAATTTTAAGCTTTGGGAACAATCATGTTGCTTTGTGACTTCTTAAAAACCCCCCAACTTTCAGGCCAATCAAGTCTTATACCTTTGCGGCCTTTTTCAAAAGCTAGAGTCCACTTCTGTGTCTTCTTTTGCAACAGACCAAATTGTGCGTTTTTCTCATGTGTAAAAAAATAGACTTTCCCCCTGCAATATTTCCAGGTTATTTTTATTGGAAATATAGCCTTTCAGGTTTCTGCATTTTTAGAATAATGACATTTTCATTTCCTGAATTTTCCTTGCTAGCCTGGATAGAATGTGCTGCTATTGACCTGTTCCAATTAAGGCTTCACAGTACGAACATCAGCATTTTATAGTCATGGCAAAAACAAAGCTCAATTCTGCCATGTGCAAACAAGCCATACAGTTGCCAATTGTGCTGAAGAAAAATCTGTGACCTGTTGGCTCAATCAGGGTTTGAACAGTTATAAATTAGTCTTGCTCTAATGGTATATGGTAAAATTGCTAGCAGTGCTCATTGGACAGCTCTGGACAAAACATCACAGTACAGACATGGAGCTTTGACTCTGACCCATATTTTGTGTGAAATTAAACTAAAGAAGCTGTGGTTTCTATGAAGCATTATGACAGGAGAGTGTTCAGACTTTCCACTTGCATATTTGTTTTCTAGAGCAGTTGGGCTCTGTCATTTAAGTCTGAACTCTGCTTAAATGGGAGATAGTCATATGCTGTTAGAATGTAAGAAAATGCCCAAACTTTTCAATCTTGCTTTCACCTTCTTCAGGTAGAAGTGATTTTCATACTAGTATCTAGTCATGTTTGAGGAAAATCAATATTTCAGATTTTTTTCCCCTTTTGCTGAATGTGTATCACATGAGGAACGCAATCAGACAGCAGTGGTTTTCTGGGGAAAGATCAACCTCATTTTGCAGTCTCACGAAGTTCAAATAATTCCAACAGCATGCAAATGTTGGTGCTTAACCAGGAATTGTCTCTGAACTTTTATTGCTGCTTGATTGAGCATTCAGGTTGTTGTATGGTAGAAGAAAAGGTTGCAAGATAATTCCTTACCACTCTGCCAAGCTGTATTCTGGGGTGTAGAGGGAATCATCTCCCTTATTTTGTCAGTGTTACTCTTTTGAACTCCTGGCTAAAAAACTATAATAAAGATCTGTCTCAAAAGGAAAGTCATCAGCCAGGTACGGAGACTTCAAGAAGTCTTAAGCAAACCTATGGAGTCTTTTTGCCATTCAATTGCTCCATCCTGAGCTGGGCTCTTCCTTACTGGTGTATTCTGTAATGAAAATGCCGGAGCTGTTCTAATTCCTGCTGCTCTAATGTGCCTCTCCCTGGCCCTTGCACTGAATGCTGATTATTCCCTCAGTGGTGGTGCCTTTTGCTGTGAGGAGTCCTGGAGAAGCAATGGTCGCTCAGTCTGAAGGAAAACGTAGCTCAGACAAATCCTACAGGCAATTAGATGCTGGATGGGAAATATAATGTTGGGGAAGATGAAAATGTAGCAGCTCAGTTTGGCCACATGCTTCAAACCCAAATGTTTGACAGCTTTGATATGGACGCTTTCCCTTTGTAAAATAGCACTTTGTGATACTTCTGGTTTATTTACCTGGTTGTTGCTGCTGGGAGCCTGTTACAAGGACCACAGGGCACAAGGGTAGTACTCTTTTGCTGAACTCCACAACAGAGGATGCATTAAAAATGGCTGGTGTAGAACGAGAGAGAGAGAGAACTGCATGGAAGTTTAAGTGAAAGTGTTCCTAGAAGTCTTTCTCATTAATTGTCTCAAGGGCTCCAGCTGCTTGAAAGATGTGTCCCAAGGGCAAATTTATTCTCTAAGAAGACAACAGACATCAGATCTTGGCAGGTTAATGTGCAAACTCTTTAGTATCTGCATTAACTCTCTAGGTGCTAAGATGAATGTTTTCCTCTTAATTGTTAATGTTATCTTTGGAAGAAGCTGACCTAGAAATTGAAGTTACTCAGGGAGTTCGGTTTGGAAGTTCAGGTGCACAAGGTGAAATCTTAGAACTGATTGCATAAAGCTAAAGCATAATCCTTCTGGGTGAGAGAGTTTTGGCTGTTACGTTCTCCAGCCAGTGCAAACACACAAACTATAAAGAGCAACTTTTTGATCACGTGTTGTTTTTGTAAATTGCCCATTGGCTTAATGGTTTTCCAGGAACTCTTTGGTTTTTTGTTCTTTTCATGAGTTGTTGGACAGGATCTGTGCTTCTGCGGCAGTGAAAGGCTGGACTTCGGGTGAAAATATTCAGATTCGGTTTCCACCCCTGCCCTGTATTGTTAAAGATTTGAGGCGTTATCCAGCTTTCTTGAGCTTTCAGAGCTCAGTATTCTCTGTCCTGTGATGAGTTTCTTAGAGGTCTGTGGTGTTTCTGGGGTGTTTTTTTTTGTTTGGGTTTTTTTTGGGTTTTTTTTTTTTTTTTTTTTTTTTTTTTTTTAAGGGAGAAAACTTTTTTTTTGAGCATCTGTTGTGTCACTCACAATTATTGCAGATATCAACAGGGGCCCATGATCATTATAGGTGGTTGTTACCTCTTGAGGAGTGGTCCTCAAATGACCTAAGAAAAGCAATTTGGAATAATAACTGTTTCTGTTTCACTGACAGAAGTTTTATTCTTGCAGAAGCAGAAACAAATATCTGGTTTGGCATCAGTAGGTACAGTTCTGGCCATAGCGGAAGCCGTAATGTGGCCTCAACAAGAAAAGAAACCATGCAGTTTTAAGCAGATTAGATAATTGAGATTAGCCCTCTGTGATCTTGCTGTGTTTTCATTTATTTCAAAACAGCCTAACACAGAGCATGTTGAGCAATCAGTTGAAAATCACGTGCAAACACTGCCTAAGTACCGATAAGGATCGTGGAGGTAAACAATGAATTCCTACTAATGGCTAAGTCACCAAGGTAAGATCAAGTCTAAATACACACCCTTAGTTAAATATAATTTCATTAACTCAGGTTACATGGCTTTACTAAAGGGTTTTCTCCTCTCCCTGCTCTCCACTTTCTGGTGCTTGTCAAATGAATTGCATGCAACCAATCCATCATTTTCAACTTTGTTTGTCTGTACCAGAGATGTGTTTTGAGCTGAGCAATAATCCAGTGTAGTTCTGTAAATCTCACAGCAAATCAACCCTAGATACACATGGCAGTACTGGTTAGGCAAGAACTATTTCAGTGCATTTTGTGTATGACATTTCTATATCTGAATTCTATTAAAAACTAGCTCATTCTAATTTTAAAAAATGGTATGCTATATTATAAATACCCAGATTCCCATTATTTCCCATGTAGAAGGCATGCAGGTTTTGCTATCTTGTTCTGATTGCAGGGGTTAAAGAGTTTCCAATCCCCAGTTAATATTATGCAGTGTGTGCTGTGTTCTTTATGCCATTCACTCATCCCTTTTCACCATCTCCCTTTCCAGAATTCTACAGAGATGTGTTGGGATTTTTGTTTATGTGGGCCTTGGTGTTTGGTTGGCTTCCCCCCCCCCAATACTTGACAAGCAAGTTCAGGTATTTCAAGTAGTAACAGTTTATCCCTGATTTAACATTTTTGTGGAAAATCCTAACTTGAGGTGTTCAACTGGTATTTATATCTCAGAATTTAGCTCTCTGTGTAAGACTTGCACTTCCTTTTTGTGATATCTTATGTCCTTTTTTCTTCCCATGCAGTCATTTCTTTAGATCAGTTATCTTTGGTTTTCTAGCCAACCTTCTTTCTGAAATATTTAGATTCCCTTTTCCAAAATATTCTTCATTTAAGCTGCTAATCAGCAATGCAGCAGGTGAAAAGAGGCAAACAATGTAAGGACTCTTTTCCATAGGGAGCTCTTGCTTGCATGTGAGCTGTTTCTATTTTAATATTCCTCTCATCCTCCCTATTAAGTTCCACCGGACCAGTTTTCTCTTTTTAGCACAACAGAAGACTTTTCACCCTGATCAACACTGCCAACTGGTTCAGCCCCAAAGAGACAGTTAACACATAGCAGATGACAATAAATAATAGTAATAATTGAAGCATCCATGGCAGTGGATTTAGAATTTATTGGCTCATTTATCAGCCTACATAAAACAGGTTTTCTTGCTGCCATAGTAGTAGCCCGACAAGGGCCAGTAATGGATTCTTCAGAGGGAATACAATAAAACCCATAGTGAGAACATATGGGCTCCCCTGACTCAAAAGAGAATGGGAAAAAAGAGCTGTTAATAATGATGATGCATGATTTGTTTTATTTCCTGAAATTATGGAAGTTCTATATGCCAATGGTATTTGTGATGATGAGTACTGTAAGTGCTTGTTCTTTGTCCAAAGGCTAGACCTCTTTGTGTTAAGCAAACACAGAAAACAAAAAGTGAATTGCTGCCTCAAAGAGCTTACAACCTTGGAGGAGAAGAGCAGATGGATAAGCAAAAGTGGAAGAATGTTATGAGATTTTGACCAACACAAAAAGTAATGGTGAGGCAATGTGGGTTATCAGAGCATCACCTGTGATTTTTGGTGAGGTGGTTGGGAAAGGACATGAAGATGTTAATAGGCTTGCAGGTGCTTGCAAGGAAGCCCCACTGAATGCAGATCGTGGTGTGGTTAAAATAATGAAGGTGTGTATTTTTTCTTTTTTTTTGTCGGTCTGTCACTGTAGCAAATGTTTTTCAGGCTGGTATATTGCAATGATGGTGAAGCAGAAGATGGGGTAAGGTGTGAAACACCTTGCCAAGCAAGCTTATGTTTGATGTAATAGAAAAGATGGTGGTGTGGTCAAGAGTGAGGAAGGAACAAAACTGTGAAGGGAGAGAATTTAATCAATCTGCTTTGGATGTGGTGTAGCTCTTTCTTAAAGTAACTATCCTTCACAGGTATCCTGGCAGTAGAAAAGGATTCAGTTTGGAACAGCAGGGAGATCTGGAGTAAAGATGTGGATTTTTAGGGCCATGAAGCTATGATGAATTAGTGAATAAGGCCTTTTGTGTAAAAGGAAGGCAAAGCAGGATAAAACCTACCCATCTCCCAACATGTCACCATGAAAGCCGAGGGGGAGTAAGGACAGACTTTTCCATAGCATGTAGCAAACTATGCATTTAAACACGTATTGTTTAGGTACACTGCCTTTTAACTTCACTGATCATCTCCCTGCTCTTGTATTGCAGAAGATGTTGTGTGAAGTACCCAGTTTAATCCTTTACAGTTCATTACGTCTTAGTTTTTATTTGCTTTTCTCTAATCTAAAGAGCAATCATCTCAAGATGGCAAAGTAAGAAAAGCAATTGTGAGCACTGTGATACATAAGCAGTGCATAGGAAGGGGCTGAAGGCATCCATTATTGCTGGTAGTCTGATTTGTTTCTTTAATCTCTTTCATCTCTTTGCACTCAGTGCCCTTTTCTTGCTTGGGAAGCTGGTAGTTTACTTTCTAGATCTATGTTATAACAGCTACCTGCTGGATGTTTTCTGTTCAGAATTCTGGCATGAGATATGAAGATTTCTGGGTGTGTTGCTATTACTGTCCAGAGAACATTCTAAACCCACAGCAATTCCTGTATTCCTGTGAAGTGTGATTGGAAAACACAGCTTAGTTTTTGCTTGTATTTCTGTTTGCAGTCTTTGGTCACTCACTGAATCTTACCGTTTGTGTTGACACTTTCTGTGATGCCTTGTAGTTTTTTTTTTAACCTTCCTGGCTGGAATAGGGAAATGCCCCCTTGCTAACTCTGCACCGTGGCTGTTAAATGTGTTAAAAAATATTGGGGATGGATCTCCTTGGGGATCTGGCACAGCATCTCCAGGGAGAGCAGTCTCTGACCAGCTCTGCTGAACAGCAATGATTAAATAAATGCATGGAATGTTAGCAGAGCTCTGTCTCACTGTGACAGAAAGGATGCAGCCAGTCCCCTGTCCTTTGTCCGGAGCTGTGTTGTTCCACCTGTAAGAGCAGAGCAATACAAATAAACCACTTGCCTCCTTTAAGGCATCTTGATTTGCTTAGCTGCCTCACTGACGAGTTAGCCTCTCTCTGGATTGTGATCTTAGTCTGCTATTCCGGGTATTACTGCTTCTTTCCTGTCCCAAAACCAGAGGCAGGATTAGCACAAAAAATAATGTTGGATTTGATAACAAATTGTGGGAAGTTTCCTAGGAAAGCAACAAAACAACAAAGGGCATTTAGAACCACTTTATTTTCAGATGAAATTAAAATTTATTCTGTTTGCAATGAAATAAGGAGAAAAATACCTTTTTAAAAATTCTGTCCGGGGTCTAAATCTGATCATGAATCCCAGCTGTTGACTCCACAGCTCAGGCTCAAGAGGAGGCAGCATAGTATAGGAAGACTTTGAGTGACAAAAATGTGTCTGGGGAGGGACAGGGCTGCATGTTGCCAAGTGCTGGCTCCCTAATACCGTGCAGGAAAATACCATCAGTGTGTACTAAAAGCAGTGTGAGGGTCATGTGATGTTATATGCCAAACTGCACTTCATGAAGTCATGGAGCAGGTTTGTTGTACCAACAAGCTGGTGGCAGTCCAAGCCAGGCAGGTGGCAGCTGTGTCTGCTCCAGGGGCAGGGTGAGGCTCTGACCTGCTCACAGGGTTGGGCTGGTTTGGGATTTGCATCTGTGGTGAGAGGCAGTGGTGTGGTGCCTCATGAAGTTTGGCCCCCAAGTTTTCTTTAGAAATTGTGGTTGATCTTACATGATGGATTTCAAAGAAAGCTTATTTTAGTGGCATTTTTAGTGTTTTTGGATGAAATTGGTAAAGGACCCATTTGCAATTAAATCCAACCCACCAGGACAACCAAAAGACCTGAGGTTCTCTTTCAGTGGTTAATCTCATCTCTGATGTCAGATTGCCTAATCCTCTTTATAAATTCCACCTGCCCAACAGCACACAGTTGTTGTACAGCTGTAAAATTCAGCTGTATTGCTCAGCTCAACACCTGAGGACACTGGGGAAGGGGAACAAGTTAAATAATCAGCAATTTTGGAGCCAGTTTTGGATCTGTCCAGGGTAAGATGGAAGATGAGTTGGAAAATCATGGTATTGTAGAGCAACTCAAAGCTTGGCATTTGAGAAATGATAGCCAAGTCACTTACTGTACTTGTCACCACTGGCCAAGTCAGGTTATTATTGTATCCATGAGCAACTCTGCAGATATGCCTGGGTCTTGTGAACCTGAGGCTGTGGGAGCCGGAAAGGAAAGTTAAACACCAAAGAGCAGCCAGGTGCTGTCCTTAGCAAATGTTTCCCCAATAATTAGATCACCCTGTAGTGGGGACGGTGGAGCCAGATGGTGCAAGAGAGGGTTCACATTGGTAAAAATTGAGAGGCAATGCGCTTTTACAACAAATTTCACTTTCCATGTCTCATAACTACAAGGTTTTTTTCCTCTCTTTCAGTGTTATCTTTTGGCAATGCTGACAGTTTTCTTTTATTCTTTTGGAAGTATTTTCAACATTGCATAGCTGTTTATTTAATATGTCTCTAGAGGCTCAGCAGATAATAGTAAGTCAGAGTGAATATTTACCTTCTTTCTGAAGCACTATTCCATTCAGCACTTCTAGCACTCTGGCAGTTTGAAGTGAGGAGTGTAGCATTTTAATTTTTCTTTACTTTGGACATTGTCACTCTAGAACAAGACTATTGCTGATGTTCTTTCTCCCGTTATTTTTTATTTCTCAACCAATTATAAATATCTTTATTACTCCTTCCCACCAATTTCAGATTTTTGACAGTTGCAGTGACACAATGGAAATTTCCCCTTGCCCTCCCCAGAAGGCTGCAGAGTGTCACAAAAGTACCTCTGGGTTTTGTTATGACACTTCTAGTCCTGCCACCAGCAGTACCAATTAGTTGAAAAGAGGACAGCAAAGTCTATTAACATGAAGAAAAAGGAACCCCAAATACTACTTCCCTGCTGTGAGAAAACTAAGCTGTGTTTATTCCACCACTCATCGAGGTGTTTGTTTGGGGGCGGATTCCCAAAACTTTTTGGCACTGCTTCCGCCAGAGTCATAAATCTAATAAACTTCTAGTGAGTGCTGAGCACTGAAACTCTGCTGTGGAGGTAGTGGGGAAGGCTGTTCACAGCTTACTTAGTGCTTGTGCAAACTAAGTCTCTCTGAAGAGATTAAGAAATATTTTCCTTACTTTTCAGATGCAAAATTTAGCCCCAGCTGAAGCTACGGTGTTTGGGTGTTTGAAAAAATCTGACATTTAACACAGCACAGTACTTCAGTCCAAAAGTATGATCATAAGAATCTCTTCTGGCCCAAACAAGATAGTTTTATTTTGTATCTAAGCATCCCTTCATTAGTTTTATTTTGTATCTAAGCATCCCTTCATTTGAACCAGATCAGGAATTCACTGTATCTTGGAGAAGAGGTAGTAAGGGAAACATTCTTCAGATGGCAAGGGTTATTTTTGTACTTAACTTGGATAGTGCACATTACATCAGCCAGAGCATTTCTGTAAAGGTCTGCCAAGTCCTAAATTTTCAATAATCCCACTTCCTTCTCTTAAAATTGAAAAGGTAGTGACTCCCCTGGGAATGCATGTCGTTTCAGCATTCCCGTTGACTGTGTATTCTGAAATGCTGCAGTCTGTTTGCTTAGTAATCCCCTTGTCTGTGTAAGTTGTTAGGGGTAACCAAAGGCAGCTGATTACTTAATTGTATAAGGCAGGAAATGGGGTTCTTTCATTAGTTCCCATAATGTTCTTGAGAGCAACCAGTATTCTGCCTGACTGAGTTTTCGATCCTTTAATTCAAAAGATATACTTTCCCTTGGCACACTCAGTGACCCTTTATCCTGATAGGCTATTTACTGAATACATGGAATATTTTAGTTAAAAAAAAAAAAAGAAAGCCTAAACTTTCTAAATAAAATAAAACATTATCTTTTATTCTAAGACAAAATATGTTTCAACCAGAGAAGAAATACAGCATGTAAGATCTTCATCTCACTTTGCATTTTTGTAAGATCCTTGTGGTGTGTTGGGGTGTTTTGTTTTGTTTTTGTTTGTTTTGGCGCGTGTTGCTTGGACTTATGGGACCCAAATAGCAAAAGAAATATTACTATCAACTTGTCACAGCTTTAAAGATCTGCTTTTATTCAATGTCTTATACTAATGACTTGCTTTCTTTTGCTGAAATTACAATAGAGAGCTTGGAACCAAATTCTGCTGTTTCTGTGTCCACTGGCAAACAGTTGTCAGAAGGTAGACAGTTCCCGAGCCTGTGCTTTGCCATGTGTTTGGGGTATGTACACAGTTCTGGGCAGCACTGGTGGGGGCTGTGGCTCAGGTGTGTTCCCTTCTCCTATGCCAAGCACACTCAGTGAGCGGGAGCGTGGAGCTGGCACAGGGTATGTGCCCTTGCCACCCTTGTGACTGTGAACAGCCAGGGAAGAGAGGTACAACTGCAACCTGATCTTTAGGAATATCTACCTATCTCATTAAGAAAGAAACAGCAGGACTTCTTAGTTTGTAGGTGTGGGTTTTTTTTTCCTTTGCTCTAACTTGAGTTTCCCACAGTCACGCACATATATTAGTGATTTCTGTAACCTTTAAATAAAAATGTGGCAAATGTGGAAAGGAAGCTCTTATTGCTTTGGATGAGAAGGAAGGCACAGTTATCTTCATTATTAGCTTTCCAAAGAATTTCAATGATATTTTTCCAGCGCCTTGTTGCAAATTCATTCTTTTCAATACATTTGTATGTCCTGTGTTTGATGTTGGTGGAGAACAGAAGCAGCAGTTGTCCCCTGCTGCCATTCCCCAGAGGTAAATGGTGTTCCTGCGTGTCTTGCTGGTTCAAATAGAAAAGCTATGGGAAAATCTGGGAGCTATCCACGTGGCTGTGGATAATTTCAATCCTAGGTGGCCCATGGTTCATACAGTTCAGCAGTGAGTCGCTTGGGGAAAAAAACAAACTCCAAACCCCTTCTGCCCCAGATCCCTGCTCCACCCCTTTGCCTTTCCCTGTTAGCTAGTGCAGGGGCTTGTCCAAACCAGACTGCAGTACTGTGTGCCTGCACTGGTGCTTGATGTGACATAAAACATTTTGGGCATAGGTTCAGCAAGGGTCAGTGTTTCCTCCTTTTGTCACACATCACTCATTATACCTGCTTCCGTCATTGAAGGGATATGTTGTATTCATAAATTTGCAGACTTTTAAAGCATGAAAAACAAACACATCCTAATAAAACATCCACTGACTCTATGGGCATAAATGTCTCTTGTAAGATATTTTCTAACCTTATGGACAGTTGGCCTGCTACATCAAAACCATGCAGGTGGGTGAGCGTTGCAAGGTCATTTCAGGTGGAGATGAATCTAGTTTGCACAGAGGAGCCTTAATCACTGAGCAAAGGTGTTCTCCAAGGTTGGACTGACGTGGGAACAATTGTGTCTGTGTGCTGTGTGTCTCAGTGGACGTGGAAAAGGTGAAATGAACTGTGAAAGTGTTTGCAAAACACGCACAATTTCAGTGGACTGTGGTGGTAATTCCCTTCTATTGAGTCTGTGTATTATTTTCCCTGGATTTGTAAGAGGACACTTTTGCTGGTCTTTGGCCCATACTGACAGAATGTAGAAGACAGATCTGTAATGAGGTGTTTACTTTGGATCTGATTTAAGGCTCATGCCAGTTGATGAAAATCATCAGGTGGCTTTAATATCCTTTGTATAAATACAACAACAATTTTTTTCTTAAAGAAAATGTAGGGATGTCTAAAAGAGTAGACACTGCAGAACCATGTGAACACATTTAATTTGAGTCTAATCATTTCAAACAAATATGTGACTCTGCTTCTGCTTCTAACTATAACATTTCTTATCGTGTAAAGCATTAAGGCAGCATAACATATACAAGACAAATATTAAACAAAGGTATTATAGATGGGAAATTCCTAATCTAGCTCACTATGTTGGTACAGTGGAAGTTTCTTAATCCAATATCTGATGAAGGAACAAGGAGAGAATTAATTTACTGCTCACTAATTACTGAGGAGTATGCACTGTATATACAGTGAAAGGCGCTGAAATGAATACTTGATAAACAATATCTGGCAAATTAAAAATCTGAAATGTTAAATGAAATGCAAATTAAAAATCTGGACCGTTAAATTAATTGAATGCAAAAAAACCCTGACATTAACTATCATCAGGGGCCGAAGTTATATCAGCTAAAGCAAAGCTATTCAGAGTTAAACGCTGCTTCTCTCTGTGATTTACTTGTTGTGAATGGGTGGGCACTAGAGGAGCCCCAAAGACATGGATGAATTTGCATACATGAGGAGCAGTGCTTTCTGCCTGCTGTGCAAAATGCTGTCCTAGGAAATGATGGGATGCTTTGCACCTGAAAGAAGGTCTGCTGAAAGGAATGGGTCTCTTGGGTGCATGGAATTCCTCATGGTGAACAAGTTTTACTTCAGAAGATATTTGATTTTTGTCCCTTGCGTTAAAATGTAAGATATTTTTAATAATTAAATTACAGGAAGTTTACTAATACTCAATATAAACACACACATGCATATTAATTTGTTTTTCTCTAAAATATGCCCATGAAGGATCTAATGCTACAGTTGCCAATTCAGTTGAAACAAATTGAAATCTGTTTTAAGGATCCACCCTACTTAAATCAACTGGATCAACAAGAGGCTGAAAAACTGTGGAAAATTTAGTATTTATCTTAAAATTCTGGGACATGCCACACGCTGCATTAACATGGCGTGCTTTTTTAAAATCAGTTTAATATTTTGTTTTCCTTCATTTTCACTTATATTCTTGATTATTTGTGTAAAGTGTAACGTTATATAAAGCACTGAGTGTGAGAACAGTTCTTAACAGGATCCATTCACGCAGGTCCACCTGGTTGAGGGGTGGGGGGGAGGCTGCAAGGAGGATCTGGAAACCTTGGAAAAAGTATGCTTTTGGTCAACCCTAGTAAAGTTAAGGTGCCTTCCAAGCACAGAGGCAGACATGGACACCAGCCCATACAAAGCATAAGGGAGGTAACGATGCTCCTCACTTTAAATATGTGCATAGAGATATAAAAATACTGCATTGGGGGATCTGATGTTTCAGGCTTTTTTTGGGGGGAAAAATGCATCTTTAAGAGCTCTGAGACAAATTGTTTAGGACACAGATAGAGAGTGAGGCTCAATGCAGGTGCTTGCTGGTGTGATGGGGTTGTGAAGTGAGATGTGCTATTGCTGGTGTCAGACCTGAGCTTGTCTCTGGAGAAGCAAGGCAGTGTATGTGTTCTGCATCTTTGCAATAGTTTCTTCAAGTGCTGGGTGTTCTTCCATCTGAAGAGCCTGCCAGTGATGAGGGGGATTGATTTCACTGTTTGAAGAGAAGGCCCTCAGAATGGCAGTTTCCATTGATTAAAAGAGGGCACTTTTCAGAGGGAAAGTGATTGCAGTAAATTCCAGGTTAAACTGATATTAGCATTTGAATTATAGGCAAGTATCAGAATTGCAAAGCATTAGGAGTTTATATTAAGATTGATCTGGAAGAGAGTACTGCTAGTAAAAAAAGATCTATATATTACCCTTGCAGTGTAATGTCATGACCCAATTGCAGTGTACTACCACTTCAAGGCTGGAAAGAATGCACTGCAATTAGTTTAACATTTCACAAATCTGAACTATCTAGCACTATCTTTTTATTAATCTTTGCTTGTTCAAATGTATTTTAATAGATTTAGATACATAGTAGCAGATCTATTGCAATTAAAAATCAAAGTTCTTGTGTACCAGTAATGTTTCCCTGGAGGTCTAGTCAGTCTCCACAGAAATGAAGATGTAATTATACTGATGTAAATCGCTGCACTATAACTAGGAGGGATTGGCCTTTCCCCTCCCTTAATTCATGGAAAGATTTTATCTTTGACAGGTACTGTCAAACAGGGTGATGGGCTAGAAGGCAGAATGCTTTTTCTTGCTTTGGAAGAAAATGTGGTTGTTTTATTGGGTTTGTTTTGTTGCTTTGGTGCTTTTTTTTTTTTTTTTCTTCTTTTTTAAGATGACTTGAATACCAAGATGATTCTCAAGTCCTGCATCTCCCATTCTGGGTAGCAGGAATTCCTCTAGGCTTCCTAATAAAGCACAGACTTTCTGCTCTGACTGTGTTGTTCTCAGCCTGAGCATAGGAAAACATGTCTGAAGGCAGCTCGTGTGTGCAAATAAATTAATAAAATGTGTATTTAAAAAAACCCTCAAACCTTAACCAAAGTCAACATCAGGTCAGGGTGATCTCTTACAAAAATCTTTCCTTCAGGCGGTAGTTTAACTTATCAAGTGTTTTCTGTTGCTGTACTGGACTGAAACAGCACTTAGCTTTCCCCTAGTCCATTATCTAGCAAACATCTCTCATTTTCTTTCCCTCAAGCATCTCCTTGGATATGCACGTGTTTCATCACATTTTGTGTGTACTGTTGAAGCCCACAACCAAAACACTAAATTAAGCCCAACCAGATGATCCACTCCTTGCTTTATTGAATGGCTGGGACATGATGTCTGAGAAGAGAGATGTCATCACTGCAATAAGAGAATGTTCTGCATGAAGCCCTATCTGAGTGGTTGCATTTTTCAAACACTATCTTTGTGATCTGATAACAAGGCAGGACACAGAAATTAGCTAGTTGTACCAGACAGGAGGGATACCAGAGAGGATGTTCAACATGTCATCATGATCCTGCTTCAAGCCAACTGATGACAGTGATATGTTCTTTGTCATATTGGTTACCAAAGATTTCCTAGGACTACATCAAGGCTCTACCAACCTCTGACTTCTTGGGCAATGTGGGTTTCTAAGGACAAGTGAGAATTTCTCGTAGGAAAGATATTATGAGCTCACTTCATACAAATTCTCACAAGACAGAATTCCCCCTCATCAGTGTTAACAGTCAGGCTTAGGACTAAGGCAGAAGTGAAGGAAGGTTATTGCTATACTACCAGGAAAAAAATGCTACTTTTTTCCCCTATCACTTTTCATGGGTATATATTCTGATTTTTCACATCTGTTTCTCATCTCTGGCAGTCAGCAGTTGACACCTTTCTCTGTAGTAGAAATGGGCCTTAGGGACATGGCAGAAGCCACAAAAGGTCCAGGCCTGTGCATGAGTGGGTGCTACTGACCCTGAGGGTCTCTTTCCAGGGGCAGGCACATCTGTGGTGCCACATCTGTGGCATCACTGTCTGAGCTGTGAGTGCTCTTGGGCTTCAGCGCAGAGAGTCTGGTGCCTTTCCCAATTGCTGAAATTCACTAAGGAGAAGATAGAAAAATAAAATAAATGTCTCAGTTTTATTTTCCATTGAACTGACATTTCTTCAGAATTGGCTGTTCCACATGTTACTCACCTTGCTGGCAAAAGCATTGGTGATCAATGAGGACAAAGTGATTCTGACTGTCAGCTTGCCACGTACATCCAGAGCAAACGAACACATCAGAAGCTGATTTTGTGCAGAGCCTGCTTTTGATTTGTGCATTTTTCTGGCAGACTTGGGCTATGCCCTATTACTTTCTTACAATAAAAGGGAACGTTTCTTCTACTGGAGCTTGCAGCATGCAGCTGCAATAATCATAGGGGAGCCCCAGGTGGTCTGATTTATGGTGTTTAATGTGAACCCCTGAGGTTCTGTCAGGAGAGATTATATAAGGTGTAAAACATTTTGCAGAATTGTTTTGCCACACTTCAGTTCTAACTTGTGGTGGGCCTCCTTCATTTATCTCCCTGCTCCAAGACAGCTTATTTAAATGCATGTTTATTAAAGAGCCCCCTAAACCTTGTTAAAATTGCTTCTGAAAATATTCTGACTAATGGTGATGTTGTCGAGGGTGAGTCATCCCTGAGAACATTGTGCTCATCAGGACAGTTTCTCAGCTGATGGGGTTTGGCAGATTGCCATGCAAGTTCATGGCACTTTTCTGCGGATTGATGCTGAGTGAGGACTGATGTGCTGGGCAGGTGTTGACTTGCAGAAACTCTGATGGAGCTCTGTGGATTTGTACTGGTCCAAAGCCTGTAATCCATGAAAGGAAGCCCTGAATTTAAATATTTTATTTTACAATCTTCATACCGGGAATATTATTTATTAAATGCAAATGTGCTTCAGTGAGGATGTATCTGCAAGCTAGGCAAGGCACAAGGAGCTGTTTATTTAACTTTGCTACCGGTATCAGGCTTCTGGCTACAGGTCTCATTGTTGTCCTTCTGAAAAACAAGCTGGAACAAGCTGGGCTGGTGCTATCCCCCACGCTGGAAGGCTGCAGTGGGAGCGGTACAGGAGGTGCACTGGCTGCACCCATCCATGCAACTGCACTGGCACCAGAAGCAGGGAGTGACTGCCTCAGCAGGCTAAAGGGATGTGGCTGGGGCTTTGGCTGAGTTTGCTCAAACAATAGCTTGTCCAGGGAAGGAGACGGATTTGCACCCCTGGTACAGCCCATGACTCAGAGTCTGTGCTGGAGCTCTTCTCCTCAGTGTGCTCTCTGTAAGCAGGATTGCAAAACACCCTGACAGACCCAGATCTCATCTTTCTTTGCTAGCTAGGCAAACTTAGAGTCCAGGTTTAAACGCAGGTTCCTTTGTACCTAGAAATTATTTACTTGCATAGTATGACAAGCACAAGGTAGTCCTGAAGGTGGAATTCATGTCCTGAAGTGTTTAGTGAAACAGAATAAGACAGTAGCTGAGGAAAGAAGATACTTGCTATAGGTTGATGCTTGCTTGATGAGGAAGTGAAGGAATGAAATCAGAGTCAGCTCTGGATGGGTACAATGACTAAACTTGTACTGGATCAACTTCAGGAGATTGGTTTTCTTTTATTAACCCTGTGCTACCTAAAGTGAAACATCCTGATTTTTTTTTTTTTGGCAGAGGACAGATGATGTTTGTTGATACAGCACTTAGTTTCAGCTAATGACAAGTAGACACAATCTGTAATCTTGTCTATTACCTGTCCTGTATCACACCCTTTCATTTACTACATTGAAGTACCAGTAAAAAGCATTCCAAGAGACACAATGGAGCAGCACAGCAGCCCCAACACAGTCGAAGGCTGCATATTATATTACAAAATGACTATTTTTTGGTGGGAAAGGGGGAAGACGATGTGCCGGTTTACAGGAAGGTTGGGCAAAAGGTCAGGGAAAGTGCGGCATTATTATCGGCTCTGCTGGCGCCACACCTGTATGAAATGTTTAATGCTGACACAAGAATGAACTTGAAGCATGTTTGGAACGTACAAGCAGAAAAGAAAATTAGAGAACTTAAACTGGAATTGTTAACTGCATAACATTTGCTATAGGATGGAGAGACCAAAAGCAGCCCACTGAGACCCAAAGGTGTAGCTGAGGCCATTCTAGTCTCTAAGGACATGGAGTACGTGGAGGTTACAGAGCTTGGCATGAAAATGGTCCCTCAGGAGTAGTCTTGGCCAAAAACAGCTCTGTTTTAGTTTGAAGGGAAAATACCATGCTTGTAAGTAGGACAGACTGTAACTGTGGTGGGACTGCTGAATTTGCAGCCTGTAAATTCTGATTGGCTTTCACTCTTGCATAGCCATTCTAATGAGAAGCAGGAGCTGGTTTCCGCATTGCTGCAAACCTGCTTAGCTTTGCTGCCATCAGTCTGACTGTCTATACCAGTTCAGACTTAATGCCAGTTGCAGCTTGCTCTCCACTGCTGGCTGGAATAGAACTCAAACCTGGCTTCTGTATTTATGCTTAACCACAATACCCTCCTTCGTTGTCTCCTCTGAAAATCTTGCACTGTAGACATTGAACCCTAAAGGAGAAGTGACTCTCATTTGGCATGAGTAATTGACTTTTAAAGCTTGGATATATTCCATCTTCCTTGTGACTAATGGTACCCGAACAGAACATAATTATATAATCATTTTCCAATTGCTTAACAACTCATTTTCCTTGTTTGTAAGATGCTGGTCTTTAGCGTTTCACAGGTGCGAGGACCTGTGTGTGGTAATGAGAGACAGACAATTGTTTATTTCTCAGAAATAGTGCCATTAAGGAAACCTTTCTACACTTAGAGCCCTGACAGCTGGCCAGACCCTGATATTCTGACTCATCTAAACCCAGTGAAAGGCTTGCTGGCAGGAAATTATTCCACAGTTTCAGTTATGCTGCCTTTGGTGACAGCCCTCACCTGGGGAGTCCCAACCCCACCACTTCTGCCTGCTCATTGACACCTAAAAACCAGCACAACACAAAGCCTTGGGGCTGCACTGTGGATGGAAATGCTGCAGCCTGACAAATATTTCTGTTGGTGTAGCTGGTGGAAAGGCCATGAAGGAATATCTGGGAGATGAAACGTCTCAAGCTGGGTTTTCTGCTGGAGTGGGAGGAATATCTTCCGCAGCTGGGAAAGGCTTGCTCAGTCATAGGATGTAATGTTGTTTCCATCTGCTGGACCAGTGAAGTTGAAGAAACTTATTCAGGTAGGAAAGGGCAGGTAGAGGAGGAGGAGGAGCAAAGAGGTGAACCATAACTGGTTATTAGGAAACATGTGAAGGGTACATACACCCCAGAAATTTCCTAAAGAGCATGGGTTCAAATAGAATGGGACTAAAATACAAATGCCATTGATTATCAAGGGCTGTGCTATTCCAGCTAGGACCAAAAAGTGAGGTAATTTTATACTTTAGTTACAGGCATAAATGCCCAAACCTCTGCTGCTCTTGGTGGTTCAGTATCAAGTGTTGATATGGCTGATGTGAATTGATGGAGAGTTTTCTCAGTAGTGTCTCATCTTAGATTTCTAGAAATTAACAAAGAGAAATTTCTTCACAATATTCTGGGATGTGATGAACCTGAAAACAGAGCTCAGACCAGGTAATGTTTCTGGGCATTGTGACTGAGGAGAGAAAGCTCCATGTGTATCTGAATAGCAAAAGCAATAACAAAGCAAGGCTCAGTTCTGGCAAATAAATGTCACCATCTTCATAGCTGCCCAAAGTCTACATTTAGAAGTGGAAAAATGTGTTAAAGAGAAGAAGGATTGGATTTTTCAGGAAAGGCATGCTTGAAACTCTTTTGTATCTGTCAATGTGTTCTTAGAGGTTGCCTCAACTGATGTAGGCAGTGACACTGCAAAGTGAGAGGATAACAGAACGATTGGGAAAAATCAATACTTAATCCTGCATCATACCAGAATACTGCTTCTCAGCCTCCAGATAACTGCCAAGATGAGCAAAGAACAAGTTCAGCAGTTTGAATCTGTCCTCTCTTTCACAGAGTAGCTGTGCTGTTGATTTTTGTCCGTGTGATGGTGTTTTTTTGGTGATGTGGGTTTGGTATTTTTTTCTTCCCCTAGGTGTTAAAATATCTCAATCATATCTTAGAAACCTCAGTTCCTTCATGCATGGGGGCTTCTGCAGATAGTCCTAGAGCAGGATCAGTGCATTTGTTTTGTTTCCCCTTGGAAATAAATTTTTAGCTATAATTTTTTTTTTAATTGTCAAAACATGCTATAGCAGGCTGTGTTCTCTTACAACCCATTCCATGTTGAAATGTAAACCATTGCAACACAGCCTGTCTGGCATGTGTTGTCATAGCTTTTAAAAAGTTGCCCTGCTTCTCTGTTGGCGTTGAGAATTTTATTAAATAACAGTATTTATTTTTCCAAATTCCCCTTGGGCAAAAGCAGGTAGAAAACAGATACCTATGCCTAATTATAACCTTATATTTCACATTAATCTCTCTTAATTTTCTTTCATTCCACCTCCAGCATGCATTCTCTCATTCATAATTACCACTGGATAATTTGAAGTCATTTGCTTACTCAGGGCTTTATGCCATACACTCATGGATTGTGGCAGATGAATCCTTCACAAAAAAATAAGACGAGAAGCTCATTCTTGCTGTTCAGGTAGGTCTCTCCCTCCCTGTCCCAAAGTTACTGAGCAAATTGTTGCTATTAATTTTAAAATTAGTGTACTTGTTGCTCAAGGAAAAGTGAAGTGTCCAGGTGAATTTAGCAGTAGACTCAAGGCTGACTTTGCCTCTTCAGGAGAGATGTTCCATGCTATGTGTTGGTTGCCAAAATATCTGGTGTGTGGTTATTCCTTGGCTGTTGTTGTGGGAATTTTGTTTTTCCCAAGGAACATAATTTTTAAGGGAGAAAGGATTTCTCAGCCACCTCAGTCTTGGTCTGTGAGGGATTTTGGACTCAAGGAACTCTTGACTCCCATATGGATGCTGTAGCTGATTTAAGTGATGAGTACAAGGGTGTTGCTTTTCCACTTCCTCCTCTCTAATCAGTGTTGCTTTCCTCTGCTTTGTGATGCACTGCTTAATTATCTTCAGGATTTTGGGGTTATTTGCTGTATTTGGAAGTGTTACTGCTTCTTGAACCACAGGAGAAAAAAAATCATCCTAAACCAGAAACTCTGGGATCGTTCAGAGTGAATGGAAAAAACCTCTCAAGTTCCCTGGTATGGTACATGAGCTCCAACTTCTATTGCGTTAATGTATGTCTTGATCACAAGAGATTATTAGTGGCAGTTATCCTAAAAGACATACAATTCCTTTTCTAGCTAACTGTCCTATTTCTATCTCCTTTGAATCTGTCTGTCTTTTTCTACGCAGTAAAGTCACAGAAATCCTTCAGTTCATTAGATATGAACAAGCAAAAGGAGAAATATACTTTCAGTTCTTAAACCAGCCCTGTCTTGGGAAAGGCCTGCCCCAGTTTCCAAACAGACTGAAGTCCTTGTGTAGTTTTTTCCTTTGTCTTTCTTTAGCCCCACAGCCCCCTCAGTTGGGCAGAGAATTGCTCTTATTGTCGAAGTAATGTATTTAAAAAAAAAGGGAAGTGCCAGCAAGGCCCCTCATGCCTCAAGAGGAAATATTTCCACTGCCTTCTCTCTTGAAGTTTGGTCACCAGTAGGTCAACTCAGTTTACCTTTCCTTGCATTAGGTAACATGTGCAGGGTTTTACTTATCCTTAATCATTTAAGTCCCAGTTAGAAAACATGTTTTGGTGACCCACTCTCCTTTTGGTTTCAGTGAGAAATAAACCCCTTACTACCACAGAGGGAAAAGTTCTACACAGCATCAGGGTCTGTCTGAGATGGTATATCCTGTATTTTTTACAAGGCAAATGTCATCCCACTGGGTTAAGCTGTCGTGGACACATTGATATCTTATTACTTCCTTTGGTCAAGAAATATGCAAAACCTTGGTCTCCTACACTGGGTAATGTTTTCTGCTATCCATGCTTCTTTCAATCCATTTTATGCAGCCTCTTTTTTTTTTTTTTTTTTTTTTTTTTTTTTTTTTGGTCAGTCTTTCCTATTCCCAGTCATTTATCTTATAAAACAGCTACTTACTTGCAACTTCAGTGTTAAGAATTTACAGTGTGATAGGGCTGGGGAAGGGGTGGCTGAAAATCAAACATTATCGAGCAAAAGCACATGCCATTTCTTGTGTATCTTATTCTGCAATTCTTTGAAGTTTAATCTTTTCAAAAGAAAAGCCTTTCAGCTACTTTGTGGCAACAACTTGGGCTTGTAACTTTTGACTGCATAGTGCTCCTAGTTCATAAACTGATCTCATCCTTTTCTGACAATTAATACTAAAGTGAATTTAAATTGGATCTCCTCCTGCCACCGCATCAGCTGTCTGAAAAGTTTGCCTACCTTGGTCTTCCACACTAATTCTCTCTGTACCTTTTCAAAATGCTGCTAAAAATCCTGACCTCCTTTAAGGCTCTACCAGCCAGCAAGCTGTGAACCAGTTTCTTTCCACGTGTGGATTTGGCTGCACATCCTCTTTGCAGAGCTGTAGAGAGCTACAGAAGAGACAGGATGGCTGAGTGCTGGGCAGAGATCAGGATATCAGCTTAGCAGAGCCATAAGCCTTTGAAGCCACCTCTCACCTCATGCTTCAGCTGCACGAAGGTGCAGCCCGGAGCAGGGAGCAGTGCAGCCTCACACATACCCTGGGAGAAGCTTGGCATGGCCTTGTGCTTCTGTTCTCCTTCTGTGCAGAGCTGTGAGCCCATCACTTCATCCCTGTGGACTGTGTGAACATCCACAAACCAGCACACAGAGATGCTCTTGTCGTTATAGAGAGGGCCAGAAAAAGAAGAACTTTTCCATCCTTTTCATGCAAAGAAGAAGCATTCACAGGCCAGCTCTCAAAGCTCCTGTTTATCTGAAAAGCACTATCTTGATTGCTGGGTTAAAAGTTGAAATATTTTTATAGTGTGATAAGATTTTTTTTTATAAATGTGGGCTGGTAAACAGTGAGTATAATGTCACATTGTCTTGTGGTTTGTTCTGCGGTCAAAGGAATAATTATATGAGTGTGTCTTAATCTTTTTTTTTTCCTCCCTTTAGCTCCAGTTGTATAGTAGTTCTTCTAGCACTGCATTATAATAGAATTATGTTTATACCAAGACCTCTGGGACAATTTGTGTACAGAAACTCAGAGTTATGACAAAGAACTTATTGAGTGTTGACAACATTTCCCGTAGCAGGTTATACATTACAGAGCATTCTGCATCCTATTTTCAAAAGCTCAGCACTCACAGCTGAGGCCAAATTTTCAAAAGGAAACATTTTGATGTAGAACTTGAAATAAGGGACAGTGATGAAATGTGGTCACTACCTACCACTTTGGAGAACCTCTGAACTTGTTTTTGTTGTCTTAACAGTACCTTTGCTTAAAGATCTATATTCATAAAGACATCTTGACCTCTGTGAACTGACTGTAAATGTTTCCTAAGGACATAACTAAACTCATACATGCCACTGGCATAATTGTTTCCATGGAAACAATTTTCATTTTTAAGGAAAATAATAAAAAACCCAACTGAGGACACATGAGAACAACAAAAAAAAAGCCATAGCAGGTTGGAGCAAAGGTCTACTGAGATGTGTGTCCTGTATCCAGCTGGGGAGGTGCATCAGAACAATACAAGCATATGGCAACACTGCTCCAGAAATTCTTTCTGCTTAGCAGTTTTGTACTCAAAGATTTCCTGAGCCAAAGGTGCCAGCCTTACAAGCAACATTTTTTTTTTTGGTACCATGAAAAGCCTTGTACAGCACAATGATATGTCTTTACGATCAGGCTCTTGCAGCAATGTCATTTCATAGAGAACATAGGAGTACTTTGACTGTCTTTAGCTGTTAATTCAGTCATTCCTCTAGGAAAATGCCTCCTAGTTTGCTTCCTTAAATGTTTCAAGACTGTCTAGAATTCATCATGGAAATATTTTTTGGGGGGAAGAACTGGGATCATAAGCTTTCCCTCAGAATGACAACTGGAAGACAGCAGTCCCCTTTATAGCATGACACTTTAATCCTAAGAGCTAATAATGTGTCCAATTCTTTTAATATCACATGTCTAATATAAGCTTGTTCACTTCACCTGCCCTTTGTCCCTGCCCCTGTCCATCTCTAGCAGGACACCCCTTTGAGAACAGCTGGTTAAAACAATGTGCTTCCTGGCTGCTTTAAGGAAGATTGCACATCTTCACCTGAGTTTGAAGTTAGGCTTTAAGGAAGCGTGGTTTCCAGTTGTGCAAGTATGTAAAATGTTTTCTATATGCATTTCTCAGTGCTGAAACTTGGAGTGCCATCTCTGTGCATGCTAAATTGCCCGAGTGAAAAGCCTGCATTGTAGTTGGTGACAAAGCAACAGATGTGTCTGTGTGCTCACATGCAAAGTGCTTAATCCCAGGTGATGTCTGTAATCCTAATATTCCACAAATCTGATGAGTTGACAGTGGTTTGATCATGCTCTGTTGCAAATCTTCAAATTTCCAGAGCATGTACTGTGTGTTTGCCTATGTGGACTACTGAAATATTATGCTGGGAAAAGTCCCTGATTTATTCAGCTTTTTGTTTAAAGTCCATTTTGGGTGTTAATTGGAATCTAAATTCAGGTGTTAACCTCTTTGATTGAAAATACATGCTGAGCAATTACAGGAAAGAGGCCAATTTCAGGCACAGCAGTAATTACTGAATTAGTAGAAAAGTTCAAGAGAAGCTTCAAATTTCATATCATTGCTAAGTTTTCTGAAGAACAGCTAATCCTGAAGTGACTGGGCTCCTCACACCTGTATATGTTTGAGGTAACTCCACTTAAATTTCAGAGAAATCTCTGCATGAACAATTCCAGAACCAGATGTCAGCATTTCTTAAAATGCTACTTAATTTTCAGATGGCGAAAATTGTCTAGCAGCCTGAAATTTGTGATTATGAAATTGGATTTTTTGTTAGGTAGTATTTCTTTTTATTGTTCTCAAACTTAGCAGTCTCCTGCTTGATTAATTTAGGAGGAATCCTGTAGTGTAACATCCTGGCTGCAGTGGTGTGCCTCATGTCTTCTGCTCTCCAAATTTTCCTTTCTCAAAGAAAGTCTCCACAATATTTAATTGGCCACATCACTTTTTTTGATTTTTTTATTTAAAAAAAAAAGTGTATCCAATATATAATATCATGCCCTGCAGGATGTTAATATTGTTCACACTACATATCTTGCACGCATTAATAATAAAAAGAGAGTTGTAGGGCAATTAAAGGCTCTGCTCAGAATGATCCAAACATTATGTTGAAGTGTTTTGAATGGATTTGGTAAAGTTTCAGTTGGATAGTTTCATCTATCCAACTTTGTGCAGCCAGTATTTGCAATGGTGGCAATAGGAGATGATGACTGTGTGAAGTTCATTTATCAATTAATCTACACAGTCTTTTAACTGTTGTTACATTTTCCTTATCTTATACAGTATATCAGGCATTGAATTAATGAAATGGAACTGAGGGAAAAAAAGAAAGAAGACATAAGACAGTACAACTTGATCCTTGCTCCCAACATCCACAGGTGTCTTCCTGAGAAGTCCAGGAACAGAAAGAGGACTCTAACACTTGATGTGCAGAATGATGAAGTTTGTTGGGATTGAATGGTACCATCATTTAGAAATGGCAATATCCTTGGTCATGTTGGTGTCTGTGCTGTGGGACCTGGCTGCCAGTGTCAGAATGATCATGGGCAGGGCCTGCTGTGGGATGGTGCTGAACAGTCTGTTCTGCTCAGGGATGGCTGGAGCATGGCTCAAAGTGACTGAAAGCAGGGAGATGGTAGCAATGTCTGTACAAGGCAGTGTGACTAAGGCTCTGAAGCTATTCCTTTTCATGGGCTTTCCAGGAGCTGATTTGCCCTGGTGAGGTCTCCAGATGCTTTTGTGGGTGGTCTCTTGGCAAGCCCCAGTTGGCTCTGAGGTTTCTGTAAAGATTTTGAACAACTGCACTGATTCTCACTGTGTTCCCAGACTTGCTGATCATTCATGTTTTTCTGGTTCTGTGCTTGAAAAAAAAAAAAGGCGATGGAAAAGAGGAAAATCCATAGGATAATTAAGGACAATAACTCTATGCCTGTTTATTTTATCCCATCTTAAACCTTTCTGACAGGTACTGATGTCTGTAATGTAAGTGCCCTAAAGGTGTGTGGGCTGTCATATTCTTTGGTGGTATTTGCTTTAGGAACGTAGCTGTCTGAAAGTTTTGATATCTCAGAGGAGTGCCACGTTCTGGCATGATGCAGCTTGCAGGCTTCAGGGGGAAAAACAAGCCCAGCAATGCAGGCACTAGTCCCCTTTTAAGCTGGTTCAGGTAAAAACATGGAAGTTCAGGCACTTAGATGTCCATACTGAATGTAAAGAGATAAGTGATTGTATTTGTAAGACCTCAGTGTGCTGGCTGATTCATTCAACCAATTAATGAACCCCTGTCCTGAGCATAAGGCAAAACCTGTTTGGAAAGGTTAATGGCAGGCTCCCAGACAGCTCAGTTAAAGTTACCTTTTTGCACTCTGCAGGAGCTCCCTGAGAATCTTGTCATAAAATCTGCTAAGTGAAGCAGGTAAAATAATGCAATAATAATGCTCTGTATCTTGTAAAAATCCATCAGAGGATCTTCAACCACTTGGGACAAATTAGTCCTGGGTAGACAAGGGCTATGTTCTTAGCAAGAAGGTTTTTTTTTTCCTGTTTAAAAAAGTCTACTTTTTTCCTTTAACAAAAAATAAATTAAAATATCCTTGAATGCATTTATCATCTTAATGGTTGCAAAGCAAAATATTCTCAGGCTACAGCAGAGAAAATAGTAATGAAAGAGTTTAAAGCAGAAACTTGTTCTGAGGTGCGCAGGAATTGAAGGCAAAAGTGCTAAAAATTCTGAACAGGATCTAGTCTGTCTTTGTCATTTAGCTGAGGCTAAAGAAGCTTCTCAGGATAAGTCCCACCCCAGCTGACACCAGTTGGTGGCCAGTGGAATTTTTCCATTTATTTCAGTGAAGACAATTTTGTCACCACTATAGGTTTCATTGAGAACAGAACTCTTTTCTTGAGGATGGGGAAGAACAATGGAGGGGCTACTTCTGTGTGTTTTTCATGGAGCTTTCTCTATTTACTCCTTCCCACACCCTTTCTAAAGATTATTTTCATTTTGAATTTTCCTATCAATGGAATTGTAGTTTCAGAATCTCTCACAGCTCTAAGCAGAGGTTTGTGCCTTGTGAATAATAAATACTCTTGTTGCAAAAGTAATTTTTTTTTTTAATCTGGCATGATCAAGTTAAGGTTAAAAGAACACTGAGTAGTCAAGGAAACTCAGTCCCACATCTTTATGGTTATGATACTTGTTTTCAGAAGGCTTTAAATGGACTGAACCCTCTTCTTCCATATTTTATAATAACTTTAATTGGTTTAACAGTTGGATAAAAAGCAAGTTAATCACACAAGTACCTTCAAAGGAAGAATTTGGACATAGTAAATACTCAGCTGTGAAAGTCGTCTGTCATCACAGTTCAGGCAGCTAGTCCCCCTAAGCAGAGATATGGCTGTATTTGAGCATCCTTAATATTTTTCAGTGCAAAGTAGAAAGTGCCACTGTTTCAGCTGAATTGCTGTTAGTAGCATGTAACTCTGGTAACTGTTTCACTACTATGTGCATCTACATTTTATATATGAAAAGGGGTCTTCCTTAGTAACCAACTGGCCAGAGCAAGATCCAGTTTCTGGAAGTAGTCAGAATCAGTTGTCAAATCTCCTTAAATTTGGGAGCTTTAAAGGTATTGAACCAAACGAAGTCTCTTACCAAGCAGCAAGAAGAACTTTACCATGTGCCTTGTCCAACTTGCAATCCATTTAAAGCCAAGGAAAACACTGCAGTGGGTGTAATGAGTAGGAACTTTTGAATTGGTGGCGTTTTTCTGGAAGATGCATTATCTGCCTGAGTTTGATTTCTTGTTTGACAAGGGAAATTTTTCAAATGGTGTTTTTAATGAAATGGTTAACCATGGGCTGTAAAGTTGAGAACTGCTTCAGCTCTCTCAGTTGCTGGTACCAGAGTGATCTACACCAATGCAGATGCAGCTGTCTGCCCTCACCCAGGGAACCCAGGGAGCAGAAAGCTTTCCACACAAGCAATGGTTTGCACTGAGTCCCAGGCTTGGCTTAATTCTGCTGTGACTCCATGTGCCTGAGGACATGTGAGAAAAGGTGAGCAATAAAAGTGTCTCAGATTGAAAGTAAGAGGCCCATTTTGACTGTAACAATAAATACATGAAAAAAGATCACAGAATTCTCTTTCTGCCTATAAATCTGGCCCTGAGGCTCGAGGCTCATAGGTTTCACTCATTCTCTTTATGGTCTGGAACAAATCCAATGTCAATCAAGGCTAAGAAGGGGGAACCCTGTTCTGGGGAAGTGGCTGAACAAGAGCCCCTCTTCCTGGGGCTCTCCTGCTTCAGCAGCAAATTGAGGTACTCCCAGTTGGTTTCAGTGCCGTGAGGAGGAAGGTGAGGGGCTGGGAAGGTGCCTCAGGAGCCCTCAGCCCCCTTCTCTCTGACAAGAAAACTCCAGGTTTTGGGTCAGTCCTGAGTAGTTTTGCAGTATAAGGGGGTTTGTTGTGAGAAAGCTTCCTTGGGACCAGGGCAGAAATTCTCCCTGAGGGTGGGAAAGGCTCATCCTCCCCAGCTGCATCTCCCTGCAGGAGGGAGGCAACAGTGCTTTGGGTCAGGTTCAGTGCCTCAGTCCCCACCTCACCCTTGGAATGACGACATGAAATCCCCACATCTCACAGCCTGCTGTGGATTTTTCTGTCTAGGGAGTAAGTGGTCCTTATTCCCATAGTTCCGCCTCTGGTACAGCTAACCTGCTGTGGCATGGCACTGATGTGTCTGGTCTCTTGTGAGAAGAGACCATTCATTCTCATTCATCATTCTCATCATGCTTGTCCTTACAGGATTTATGTGAGGTATGAGTCTCATTAAATTAATAGCCTTCATCTTTTCAGCATAGGATATGTTTAAAAAGGTCTGGTCCTGAATGCTGGGTATCATTATCCATAAATGAAATGACAGGGTTGTGAACCTCCTTTTTCAGCCCTGAAGCAAGTAACAAAAATGTCAAACCCCATGGTCCCCTTCATTCAAAAGTGCTGCTCCTTAGGGTGCCTCAAAAATTACCTTTTCCTGGGTATGCAGCCATTTCCCAAAGCTGACCATGGGGAGTGTGCCAGGACAATCTGTTTCTGACCAAAGCTTGATGGCACCCTCTGAACCTGAGGCCTTGAAAAGCAGCTGGACATGAGCACAGAGCTGCCCCCTCTCCAACCTGCCAGCACCCTCAAAAAGGTATAACCGGGGTGAAACACTTCCAGCACAAAACTATCCCCTGCTCCTCTCAGAGAAGGCTGTCTCTGTCAGCCCTTACTCAGAAGCATTTGCTGCTGGCTTTGCGGCTCACACCACGCAGGAGAGCTGGTTGCACCAATTGTATTGTGTGGGAGAAAAAAATGTACCTGAGGTATGAGGGTATGCTGCTGACTGAGGTTCAAAAATGAACTATCTAATAGTGATTTGAGAGCCAAATTAGGAGATTACTTGAAAACAAGAAATTTAAATATTCACTAACAAGGGCATTAGCAATCTGTCTAGATGAGAAGATGTTTGCCAAGAAACTTTTTCCTGATATATAAGTTAAGAAAATGAATAGGTAGCCCCAGGAATGAAAGAAAATAAACTTATTGCTGTTTTGAATTTCTTTCCACTGCAGTTACTTTAATTCTTTATTTTGTTTTCATGTGATTTGATTTAATGGTTATGGGTAAAAACCTTATACTCAAGAGCTTTGTCAAGGTTTCCTAATGTTTTGGGATTTCAGGTTTCATGGAAACATTCATATTTTTTGAATCTAAAAGAATTTAAATTAGAGGAGCTGACAGTTAATTTTATACATGATGCTGTTTGTGTTGTGTGCAATACTGTGTATTTGAGTGTGATCTTGTAACTTTTCCTGGAAATTATAGTAAATGTTTACTACATTAAGACTTTTGAATTGAGACCAGATACTTTAGCCAAGTTGTAACTGTAGGGCTGTAGCTGCAGGACATGCTGTATGATACTGAGCTGGAATTGGAAGGAAACTTTATAGTGTTCACAACAGAATCTTTTGCCTTTGCAATTACCGAGACTGCACTTGGTGTCCTTCTTAAAAAGATTTCTATCACCTCCAAAAAAGCTTTAGTCCAGAGTTCAGATGCAGAGTTCTAGATAATTTTCTGTGGGAGAACTAGTGGAAGATACCTGGGAAGTAGACTGAAACTGCTTAAACATTCCCTTCACATTCTGTGGTGGTGTTTTCTTTGCAGTGAGCTTGGTTTTAGCACAGAAAGGGGAGTGTGTGTAGATGTATTTGAGGTCATAGATGATTCACCTGCAGCTGGAGTGATCTCTGTGGAGAATGTCTCTATTAGCTTTTGCTTTAGCTCCTAAGTAATGCACTTTTTATGTGGCCGTGTAAACTGTGGCTGTTGTCCTACATGCTCCCTTAGCATGCCAAAATTCAGCTCTTGTGAAAGGTCTGCCTGTGATATGAATAGTGGAGAATGGCAGGAAGAGAGGGATTCTGGAAATTGCTTAAATGAATTACCTCTTTAGGGTTTTCTTTACTGTCTTAGTGACTTTAAAGAATGAGTAAATCTCCCTCTGAATTTGCTCTTCATTTTTTTTCTTCCTCTTCCTCTAGTCTCTGACAGGAAAATGTCAACAAAAAATATCTGAGTGCAGGTGTGGTCAAGTGGGTTTGAAATATGCAAACAAGATCACCCAGGCTTGGACCCTAACACTGTCCAAATGCTCTTATCTGTCTGTGTTGTAGGATTTACTTTTGTGATTGAGGTCCTTGGAGCAAATGGAGTCTCTGACCCAGATAACCACTACTGTATCAAGTTCATGTAATGTAGCCCATTAAAATAACATTAAACAGTTAGATGGGATGGTCCTTTTACATTCTTCTTAACAAGAAAGAAACTGATGCCTAAGGCACTGAGCACTGCCTGCAAGTTGGACAGAGCCCTAAATCATTGCTTTCCACGTGTATCTAAATTCTGAGCAGCTCAGTGTCTTGCAAGGATGGGCCCCTAACAGAGCTGTTAGATGGACTCAGCTACAAGGATTGGTGCAAGTGTGCACCTGTCTGGTGACAACAATTAAAAGTTAAGTGCTTGAATAAATCAGTCAGCAGGTTTTATGAAAGACTTGGGAGGAGAGGGAGGACAGCAGAAAGTAGCTGTTTGTAATGCTAATCAGGAATGAAAGATGTTCTAAAAAACATGTGAGAACAGGCCAATATTAGCAGTTGCTGTAAATGGCCAGGCTTAGACCAGAGTTTAAGCCATACTGGGTAAACTACTTTCTCTTGGGTTAAACTGCCCTGAAGATGTTAGTTCAGCCATAGAGCCTTGGTGAAGGAAATAATAATCTAGGGATGGAAGACATATCATAGGCTCTGCTTGATTTCTTTAATACAGATTCTTCCCAGATCTACCCTGGACTCCCCACACTACTTACACTACATAACATAATTGAGTGTTCCCTCTTCAGACAGTTAATTTTTGGGGCAAAATCCTGATCTTTCATCACCTTTCCCAGCACCTAGACTAATCTAAGTTTCTTCAGTGACTGTTTCTATTGTATTTCAGACCATCAGGAGTGGTTTCCAAGGAGACTACCTCCTTGTGGGTTGAATCTTCAGCAGGTGCATATTAGCTCATTTCCAGTGAAGTCTGCAGGGTGAGTTGTTCTAGTTTATGGATTAAGTTTAGTAATCAAACTGTTAGCTGTACCCAAAAAAAAAGAGAGAAAAATGCCCCTATTTTAATCTTCTCTGACTATTCTTGAGGGCATCATTGATGATCAGTTTGTGGTTTCAAAATAAAGAAGCTTATTTTAGCTACAGAAAGTAAAGCCCATTTGCAAACTATTTTCCACCATGGGCTTGAGATTTTTAAGAAAGCAGCAAGTTCTGAGAAACAATATGTTCACATGTGATTTCCATAAGTCTTAATTTTCAGAGCATTAGGAGACCAGCCTGCAGCTCTTCTGGTTGCTTTGTGTAAAATCAGGAACATCAGGATTCTGATGAGATTTTGCAGCTTCTTTTTCCTCCTTTGGCTCTTCACTCTGTGTGTTACAGGTGGCAACTGTGAAGTAAAGCAGACTTAATTTTTCCACTGAAGGCTGAAAGTTAACATTTGCTACAGGTGATTGCTTGTCTCCCTCAGCAAGTCTCATACTGGAACCAATTGAGTTCCTGTTTGGATTGTGTGTTCTTGGGGGAGGTATATGCACTTTTTGCTTTAATTATCAGTACGCTAGGCTGGACTTGCCTGTGTATAACATTAGAAATAGAAGAAATGCTGTAGGCAGTTTATGTCACATTAATTTATGGCTTGGATAGGATCTGGATAACCATATGAATTACTTTACCAGTGGACTTGACCTTTACATGTGGTGGCAAATTGTGTGAAAGAGAGAACAGCAACAATGTATTTAAAGAGGGGTGGAATTTGAATCTGAATGGTCTTAATTTTGTAATAAATCAGCTGCAGAATAAACATGTCTCTTCCCTCATCCCCCCACATATGGAACAGTGATTAGAACCAGGACATCAAAAAGGTCACGGGAGTAAACAGATCTACTTATGACACTTTTTTTGGAGTGTGTTTAAAATACTGACTTTGTATTTGTAATCTCTTTCAATCCACATAAATCAACTATATATGTTAATGGTAAAAATTATATTCTTTATAATGGTAAAAATATGTTCTTCATAAATATATTGTGGGCTGCTTCTTGAATATTTGTGGCACTTAATGAAAGGTATAACACTGCATATGCCTGTCAGAGTTTCTATTTCTAAGGATACTGTTCATGCATTTCTGTCCTGGGAGGTCTGCTCTTCTTAGTGTTAGCTTAGTGTCCAGCAATACAGTAGTGGTAAAAATTACAGTAGTAATTCAATATTCCTTTATTATTATTAATGCAAGGATTTAGCACCTTTTCCCTTTCTGTGCTCCTCAGTCTTTTAAAGCTTCTTGGATCAGGAGGACTTTAGCATAATGTGTAGCTTTGTTGAGTTGGGCTGCTTGAAAAATGGCTTTGCAGCTAACTCGGACACATCACTGCTGTTATTTTCATATGCAGATTATTGCAGCATCAAATTTGCCAAGAAAGCTATATAAGGAAAGGTGATTTAAAAGAAAAAAAAAAAGGAAAGAGGAAAAAGCAAAAACCTAGTAGGAAGTAAGTAATTGTTTCATGTAGGTTAACAGATGAATTCTCACGTATGAGGTTTGATTTTGGGCTGAATTGTTACAAAGACATCTGTGGTACTCTGAGTTGCTTGTGCAAATTTCTAGTTCAGGATAAATTCATGGGAGCAGATCTAATAACACTTCAGAACAAGTTGCTGGATGGGATAAGTGAGCTACGAGACAATGTGAATCATCTTCTAATTACTATTTAAAATGTAAGACTAGCATCTCAGAAGGATGACTGTTTCTCATTAAAAATCTTACCATACAGTACTAGAGATTAAACTTCCTGATTTTTGTATAAACCAACACCAAAAATCATAAAGATTCAACTGGAGCCTTAAAATTTTTTAAAGCAAATTTGGCTTTAACTCATGTGAAATGTAAATCTTTCAGGTGGCTAAGCCACTCGGTGCTCTGATTCACAGGGCTTGGTATGGAACTGTACATGTAAGTGGATTCTTGTGCATTAGCATGGCTTTTCCCTCCCCCATGCTATTAACTAACTGTTGAGCATCACTGCAAATACATATTATGGTATGACAATTTCCTACTGTATTTGGGTAAATGTTGTAGAAAACATAATGCTGTAACTCTGTTTAGTCAGGCTCTGTACAGATGTAAGGTTAGTCATGGATCAGACCTCGTTTTCATCTCTCCTTCTGCTTCATTGCCCACATATGGGGTTTTGAGCATGAATTATTAATAATTGAATCATTTTAAATGCTGGAGATGCACCAATTGTTGTCAGATTTTAAATTTGTTCCTTTTAATTACATAGTTACCATTTAATGCACAATGTGTCTGTGGAGTTCTAATTGTTAAAGAATATTTTTCACCTCTCTTGATTGGTATGAGGTAGATTAAGGGTATGGAAAAAGCTCTTCATCAAATGCACAGGATTTTCTTGTGAGTGTTAAATTGACACTATATGAAAGTAAGAAATGACCATGAATAAACATTTTAGAGGATATATGCTTTTTAATCTGTGCATTCCTGTACAGTTAATAATGCTGGGTGACTAAAGTTTCCAATTGTTTTATCCAAGCTGATAACTGTAGATAGTATAGGTAAGATAATAGAACAAACACATAAACACATGCAGACATACACAAAGTAAGGATTAATTACTTCATATGGATGAAAATCTGAAGTCACCCTGGAGATGCTATTGCATCTGTTATCACTTTGCTTTCAGTGGTTGGTGCCGATGGTAATGCTCCATCAAGGGCCCTGGAAAAATTTGCATGCTAAATACTTGAGGCTTGGCTTAATAAAATGGATTTTTGAATATGCTAATCATGCTTATTTTGATCCTGCTTTACCCAGCAGTTGATTGGGACCTCTTGCCACCTAGATCTTAGATCAAGGAGGTTCAGTTTGGAGACCATTCCCCTGAGATTTTCCTGAGATTTTCCACTAGAAATTCATACAAAACTCATCCAGGATTTAAGGTCACGTGCAGAAAAAGTTAGCTGCAAAGGGAAGTTCAAATTCCAGCAGCTACAAGTACTCCCATGAACTGGAAATACACACATTTCTTTCCCTGTTTTTCCTTAATGTTTGAACATTTATTTTTCTGATCTGTCTGTTGGTATTTCCATGGAATAGCCTAAGGACAGGTGAAAGAATGAGTTTTGTAACACTCTAAAAACAATGTAGGTATGTGATGAGATGTGCTATAAGTAGCTAGGGAGTTTTCTTTTTTCCTAGCTTCACCCACAATAGGAAGAGTCATCCCTGTCCTTTCTGTGCTCTTCACCTAGCTTCTCTCTGAGGCTACAAATAAATAAGTGGAGGAAAACCAGAGTCTGGGAAATCCAATACGTTTAATTTGTAGGGGACATCTTTCTGTTGAGAATTAGGCATTTGAAAAAAAAATGGACTTGGTTTGGGTTCACTCAACAGTAAATGTGTAATCCAGGATGTGGTTTCCTACCTAGTTTGTGATAGTTTTTCACAAAACTGTCATAGCTGGAAAACCATTATTAACAACTGGTAGAGCTTTGAAATTAACTGCTTGTATCATTGATGTGAAATATTTATTCACTGAGTTCAAATGAAACTGTTGCACAGGGAAATGGCCTCTTACAGCTCTGTCATGATCATGTAACTTAGAGCATGGAAGACAATGCATGATGGCTCTGAGCTTCAAGGATAGGACTCTGTTCTTCAAGAATGTTAGAACATTCCTGTTAAGCTTTCAAAAGACTTAGAATCAAAATATTTTTTTCTTTTGTGGGAAACAGACTGTGATAACAGAGGACATTACTGGTTTATTTATCTTAGGCTTATGACTAGAAACTTATCCAAACAACCCAGTTCTGAAAAGAATTATTGCTGAGGTGAGAAATCTATATGTATGGACAAGAGAATTGAGAGGAACATCTTTTGGTATGAACAGTCTTGCTCCAGTGTACTGAGACAGACTCTGTAGAATCACATCAGGTTTTGCTCTCAGAACAAAGCTGATACCTCATAGGAATTTTTATCTCTTCCTCCTCCTTTTTTTTCTATCTTTTTCTAATGATTTGTTGAAACTGGAGGAGTCATTTTAGCTTTACATAGTATGAATTCCAAGTCTGTTCTACTGGGACCTCTTGTGGGTATAACATAATTAAACTATTTCAATACTGCAAATGATCTCACTTTTCTTTCACCTTGCCCCAGTATAATATTAACTTCTCATCATTTACATAGCTAAAATAAGATTTTGAATACCAAAGAAGTCAGAGAGTGTATTATGAAATCTTAAGTTTCTCTTGCATTTTCTCCTGGAGTTGGTTCTCAAAAGTCGTACAAAATCTTCTATAATTTTGATCTTATAATGCCATTTAAATATCAAAATAATAACATCTAAAGTCAGACTAGTGTGAGATAAGAATCTTAGTTCCATGAGTTGAGCTCTGAGCTTAGCACCATTGAAGTTAAGATTCTCCAGGGTTACAAGATTGGGATCAGGCCCTCTGGAATTAGAATAACTGGTCACAGACAAAAGGACTGTCAGTATAGGTAAAGGTTTTCAGGCCTGGTTGTAAATTCTGTTGAGTCTTCCTTACAGCCTATATATAATTTTAGTAAGAAAACATTTTTTGCAACTTTTGATGCTTAACCAATTTCCACATTCAGTCTGAAATCTGGTAAACTTTGCAACCTGTTGCAGCTTTGAGATTTTCTTGCTTCTTGCTGCTTTCATTCACCATATGGTCTCCTATTCACAAACTCTGCCCTAATGAGAATTACTCTTGCAGGTAATTTTCTAATGATTATCTTGGGATAAACAAATTTTTCATACTTGTTTTGCTAATGTATTCAAGTAGGTTCACAGGGGAAAAGATTAATCATCTAAAAAGCAAGCCGGTGTTTTTCATTATGCTAAAGGATCCAAAGATGATCAGAGCAAAGCCAGTGGTTGCTATGACAGCAGATACCTTTTTCTCTCTTTGTGAGGTAAATGGCAGCTCCCAAGCTGATTGGCTAAAATGAGCTTATCCTGGTGACCAACCATAGGGAGTTAATTTCATCAGAAAGAGAAAATGGTGGGAAATCCTGCCGTGATCATACAAAGGAATTTTCATTAGAAGCCAACAGAGTCAGGGGCTCTCTTTCATTATAATTAATATGTTCCATCTAATAAAATAATTTAGGAGAGGCAGACAATGGAATTAGCCTATCTATTATTTTGTATATCCACATAAGCTTTAATCTGTTTTCTGCTAAGACCTACACTCAAAGTAAAGCAACCCTTATTTTCCCCATAATACCTCTATTACCGAATACTGTCATCATGTACCTGTTTATATAATTGGAGATAAGCTAATTGCAGGCAATACAAAAGGGCTGGCATTCTTACAGGCATTTGCTGGAAACAGTCATGCTCTATGGAAATAATAGATGCAATAAACTTTAAATAGGAACATTCCACTTCAGTTTATGGTGGTAAATCACATCATATTTCTCACTTTCTCCATGGAGGAGACATTTACTTGGGACAGATTCAAGGACAGAGGTTCCAAGTCAGTTCGCAGGTGAAAAGAAGAGATTGCAATTAGGGTTTACAGTTCAGTAACAAGGAAAGGACCTACACTGCTTTGCGTGAGTCTCATGTCCAGTGACCTTTCAGCTGTGTCCATCTCCTCCAGTCTTTCAGGTAGGACTTCCCTTGAAGGGGTTGGTTCAGTCCCTTCTGTGCAGCTGGCAGCCCATTACACATCACAGTAATTGAGTAATTGTCAAAACAGAGGTGTTAAGAGCTGTAAATTACACACTAATGATTGTGTATAAGTCACTGTAGAACAGGATATAAGTCGTGCTGTTTTACCTACTGTAGAAATTCTGCTTTTCCTTTTTACTCTGATCTGTTTTTAACTGACATTGGGTCAAGTTTAACTGTGGGACTTTTGCTTTTGCAAGAGCCAAAGAAAGCAAATAATATCTCAGAGAAGACTTCCACTCTCTGAACCTGGGTCTCTGTTTATGGTTGCTTTGCAGCTTATTTATTAGGTCCTAAAAGGATTTAGAGCTGTTATGTTATTGTTATAGTTCTAAGAAAGTCATGTAAACTGATGAAGTAACCAAGCTCATTGAATACACAGTAGATTACAACTTCCTTTTTGATTGTTACTAGAGATTGGTAAAATATCTACCACCACAGGAGATGGCAATATCTCCATTATATCAAACTAATGTAACAGGAAAACTTTGCCCTGAGAAACTAATTTGTAATATGAAATGATCTTAAAATTTCATTGTCTTAATCACTGAAATAATTAATTTGAGTTGGTTTTACGTAGTGCCTATATTGATGGATCCATAAATCTGTCATATCCTCTGCAGCTATCGTTGTGTATCTGTGGAATGAAAGAAGAAATCTAGGATCAAGTAATGTAATAAATTTCCTGTTCTTGGTACTTTAAACTGCAAAGAGCGGGCAGTAAAGTACTAGCTCTTATCTTTATTTACCCTTCTCATACATAAAGGGAAAAATACTGGGCTGTATCTAAGGCAAGTAGAAAACCAAGACAGTGGAAAGTTTAATTACTTGCGTAAACCCACAGTGATTCAGTTGCACAGATGAGATTACAACTCAGGAGCTCCTGGCCCTCTGCCCAGCCTCTCTGTGTTGTGGAGCTCTTACCTTACATGTTGTTTTATCAGAACATTTCCAAGCCCCAGTTTTCTGCCCTGTGTATGTGTACACATGCAAAAACATGTATGGGTAAAACTTACGTGTGTCTTTCTCTTTAATCCTGCTAACTGCATATGCAAATCCATGTCTGACAGGCAGTTTCCCTTCCTCATGTGCAGTTGTGGCAACTTGGCAAGTAAATTGGCCATGCAACTGTAACCCACATTTTTGCATCTGTAAATCTGGAATCCTACTATTTGATTTGCACCTCAGGTTGGTGTAGTGAAGCTAATTTACCCAATTTGTAAGCAGTGATAGTAAGACCAGCCAAACACTGTCCTGCCTGTATATGTTTATCTTTAATAGGGGAACAAGATTCAGGCTCAGCATTCAATGTCTTCATCTGAGATAGTAAATCTTAATTGCAAGTTCATGGAAGGCATATAAGCAACTGATTGGGTGCCCTGATGTGGCCACAACTGACAGCCAAAAAAAAAGAATATTAAGAGGCAGGTGTAGTCTCTCCTAGATGATTAAATCTTCATCCTTTGGGATATGTTTGTCTGTCTGCAATCCTAATAGTCGGCCTTGTATTGAGGTGGATCTCTATGGGAATGTAAAAACGTCAAAAATGTCTCACAAGGAGTTAATGCAACTGCACGTTTCCAAGGACCATTTTTAAAGGTAATGTGAGGATATGTGCTCAGTGGGATCCTGGGACAAAGGTGTGTTGTTATAGGGCTGTGCCATAGGCTTCTAGGACTTGACTTTTGTGGGAAGTCTCCTAATGTAAGAGCTGAGTGAGTAAGCTCCTTTGAAAATGGTTTTGTGACTCCAACCCTGAGACTCTCCAGAGACTTCAATGCAGTTAACTTGACAAAAAGGGCTGTTACATCAAATCCATCTGCTTCTTTAGCTCTGGCATGTTTTCTTGTTTCCTTCTGTAAAAGGTGGTGTTCTCAGGTGTGTTAAACCCCGCTGAAAGTGGCAAGTTTAACCACTGTCCTTAACTTCCATTAACAGTAAAGAGAGTTAATCACTTGTTTCCACTCTAAACAAAGGCAAATGTGCAGGAATTCCATCCCTTTCCCAAAGAGGCCCCAGTGGGTGTTGTTGCTTGGGGAAGGATTGGTGCGCAGAGTGGGAGAAAGGCTGAAACAGCTCCCAGGCACAGGTGTAGGTCTTGGTGGGGAGTCCCGATTAAATTCCACCCACGAGGCTGCTGCAGGAAACAGGGCGGCAAACTGTGACAGGGGGACAGGAATGAGAATGGGTGGGAGATGGAGGGGAGGGGGTTTCCTTGATTAAACTTTCTGTGGCTGTGGCCACACAATTAGGCATTACTTCCCCTTCCAACAGGAAGCTAACTTGGAGCCACTTGCTTAGAAAACTTTGGAGTTTAAGTATCAGTTCAAGTCTAAACTTGTTTCTCATAAAAATGAAGTCAAAGGAAAACAAAAAAAGATGGTTGTCTCTATGTCAGTTCATAACAAACTTTTGTAAATAGTTTCAAAATTTACAGTTCTTTGGATCTGAAGTTTTGGTTCAGTCCACAAGGATAAGTACCTGACCACAAAGTGTGGATCAGACGCTTGGATTAAAATTTATACAAACACAATAAAAAATTAATATAATTTGTTTTGGAGCTGCCTTGAGTGAAAGTAGAAATTTATTTAGAAAAAAAAAATTAACTTCTTATATACCTTTGATTTTCATTTTCAGAAGCTTCAGTAAAAAAAAACCTGCAATGGTAGAGTAATTATCTCAGAATGAGGTGGGGTTTTTTTCCAGAAAAGTTCAGACCATAGTTTCTGAGGTCAGCTGCAACTTAGAAAATTCTGTAATCAATAACAAAATACTTGTTTCAACTCTCTTGTCTGTAACTTTCAGGTGGGAAAGGTATTTAAACATACAACTACGAATGAGCTGGCTTTGAATGTTTTCTCATAAAATGCACTTATGTGATGCAAATGCTGCAATGAGCTGATGTTGTTTTGCTCTTTGTAATAGTCCTATTAAACTACTGCATAATTAAAACGGTAGGACCTGGCTTAAGAATTCCAGTGCTAGTCTCAACACTGTGCTTTTCAATGCTTTTGAATTGGGTCAGAATGTGAAGATAAAATGTACTATTGTGGAAACAGAATTCATTTACAGTCTGTGCTGTCAAAACCTGAGTGATGACTCCCCTCCTAAAGGTGGTGCTGATGATGTATATTCTGACACAAAACAATTTCTATTTTTGACTTTTTAATTCTATTGTTGCATACCTGTTCAGTGCCCTTTGATTTGTATTCAATCTCATTGTACTTTGCAGCTGTAATTCTGTCACAAGGTACACTCGGAGCTTTCTTGCAACTGTTCTGACATAGTCATAACAGGTACAGTCTTTCTTTGACAGTGCGTGCTGTTTTTATCAGCATGTGGGCTGCTGCCAGTGATTTACAATCAAATATTAATGAAATTTGTCTGTTCCCTGTACTGTTTGTTTAAGCAGCTACTCTGAGTCTTTTCATGAGTTGCTCCAAATAAGATCAAAGGGTTCAGAAAAATGTTTGTCAACGTGAGAAGTTACAGTGATGGTGTTCTTGTAAATGCAGAAACCTAAAAATTCATAGCAGTAAAGTGCTCTGCACACATGATTAATGACTTAATGGTAGATGACAAGATAGAATACTTTTTGGTAAAGTTTCACTTTAAAAACAAAGAGCAATCTGTTTCAAGCTTGGGGGGGTGGGGGGTGGAGGAGTCAGTGTCAGGCTAGATTTCCCCTATAGATACCACCAGAGCTTCTGTCCCTGCCATTGAACACAACAGCTGGTAAGCAGCAAGCAACTGGAGAAAAAGACCTGCCTTTAATCCAGTACAATGTTTTCTTGTGCCCATTTTACTGTAAGTCTCAGTGGCAAGGGGACAAAGGCTGTTGACTGATCTATGCAATTACCTCCTCTAATATTGCTTTCAACTGTCTGCCCAGAGTGACAAGAGTGGATGAGGTTTAGTTAAAGTCTGGGAAAAATGTCCTTTTAATAAATAAATAATTAAATAAGTGTCCCTCTCTTTTATCAAGCTGCCCTTTTAGATCTTTGAATCTGTTTTGGAAGAGTACAGGTGACGTGATTGAAAATTAGAGTGAATCTGAACTCAAATAACAGCGATGCAATCAGTGTTTCTTACCAAATACCCCTAGTGTTGTGTGCAGTTTGCACTAGGAAAGAAAAGGTTTCTTTCCTCATTTTTCCTTTTTAATTTCCTTTCTGGTGCATGTGTATGTGGGAAGTGATATCTTTCTTTTACACAGTGTGACTCAGAAGCACACATATTTAAAAATAATTGTCTGGTATGCTTTTTGTTTGGTGGTTTTATCTGTCCTTGATGGCAAAAAATGTGATCCTTGAAAAATAAATAAACAAAGATAATCCAAGCTGCTGTTCATTTCTAATGTGAAAGACATTGCAAAGTTAAGATTGTGTTTAATGAACTGTAGATGGAAGCCTTTTCCTTTTATCTGAGGAAATAGCATGAGGTGGCACTGCACATGCCTTTATTCTCTGAATCAGGGCAATGGAGCCTGATACAGAGGCCCTTTCTGTGACACAGGTGACTGTAAGAACTGGTGCATCTTGGGCCTTATTTTCTTAGAAGTTTTTGTGCAAAAGATGCCAAGTGAACAGGGGTGTGTGCTGTAGGCAAGGGCTTGATGTGTGCTGGGGCTATGCAGCCCTGGTGATGAATGCACCCTGGAGTGACAAACAGGCAGCGTTTCAGTAATTCCTGATGTTCATCACAATGATGAACGTGGTGTACGGACATAGAGCTGAGTGTTGCGACGTCCTTGTGGTACATGGCAGATGTTCTTGTTTGTTGTGTGTGTGTCTTGGCCAGATCCTTGCACGGATTTATGGCACTTTGGTGGGGTGGAGCTGGACTCAAAGGCTTTAACCAAAATTGCAAAAGAGGATGGTGATTGTGCTAGTTGCCTTTCTGTTTTTCTCATACTTGTAGCCAGGAAGAGGCTACAGAGGGAATGCTTTGCTCTTTCCCTTTTATGAATCCAGGAAAAGACATCCACAACTGAATAGCTTCAGAATTGAGCTGGATGGGGCTTGTTTTGCTTGGAATATGAAGGTGCAGCATTTGGAATGCAGCAGATTTCACTCTGTGTCCCTGCAGAGCATTGATCACCTGCTTGCAAATTTCCTACCTAATGGTACTGCAAATTCTTCTCTTTATTGAGTTATTTTTATCAGCAGACCAGAGACCATCAATTGTCTCCTAAAATGGCTGAGAGAAAATGCTAGTGGGAAGTTTATTTAGATTTCAATGTATGGCCCTTCTGGTTATAGCAGCAGAGTAGGAATTGGGGTGAGACCACCAAATCCTTGCAGATATAGCATTAAATATCTTCATTGTTCAGTTCATACCAGCATCAATTGAATAATGCTTGTATATTATGTGATCACCCTATTTTTTCCACTAATATTTAGTCTCCTGTTCAGTATGTTCCAAGCATGTCTGAGTCACATTCACTTTGATATGTTGCATACCATTTTCAATCTTCATTTTTTATGCTTAAATACCCCAAAATAAAGAATATTTAATTTAAATTTGCTCTCCTCTTTCAGTAAAAGCTCTGAGATCATTAAATGGAAATTCCTAAATTAAAGCCTTCATTTTGTTATGGGGGTTTAATGTGTCACTAAAAATTGGCAGTGACTATCTGTTTGAGCATGGTCTGGAAAGATGACCTTGGCATAAACGTTCTGCTATGCCGTCACCTCTGGTCTGGGTAGGAAATATTTGTACCACTTAGTGAGTGTTGCTCAGTTAAGGACTAAGTTTCCATAAGGTAGAACTTTGCACAAGAGTTCTGCTCTTGTTTCTGCAGTGAACAGAAATCCATGTTCCATTCATCCCTACTTCAAAGTCTCTGAATTCCAATTTTTTAGTCACCCTTGCTTTAGTGCCTTTTAATTCTGTGCTTTGTTGACTGGGAGCCTTGAGGATGTGGCTTGCCTGGATCAACCCACACTTTGGTAATCATGCCTGTTGAAATGACTGTAGAACACAGGTATTATAACTCTGGACTGTGAGACAGCTGTGTAGAACAATAGCAAGAGAAAGAACCTACTTGTCATGACTTCATATTCCTTTATCTCTCCGGTCTATTTGTTTTGTAAAACTAACCGAAGCAAAAGCCAGCAGTATGCATTTCTACCTATTGTTTTAGGTGTAACTGTATCTTAATGCTAATTTTAAAGCTTGATTAAAAAAACCCTCAAGTTTTTCCTGCTTGAAAATGGAAAAGGAAGCAGAATTTATGGTTTTACTTTCCTTTCGTGTTTCCTTAACAGTGATTCAAGAGAATTAATCTGTGTAGAAATAAAATAAGAAAAAGTAAATTCAGAAATACCTGGTAGGCTTCCTGCTGGTTTTTCTTTTTGGCCTAGCCTGTTTGAGTTACCAGATTTGCCCCAGACCCTTATCTGGGTTTTATTTGCATGGACAAAATGTGCCAATGGCCCTCAGTGTGAAGAGGCTCAAGTAAATGCAGCATTGTTTATTTTACCATCGCACTGCATCATCAAGTGTGTTGCTGCTGTCTCAAGCAGTATTTGGTTATAAATCCCATTTTGAAGTCTATCCCCATCTTGATTCCACCTTTCACTCAGTTTGGGTTTCCCTTCTGCTGTTTCTGTTAGAAGATGGCACCAAAGCTGCTCCAGCCCTGACCTCAGAGAGCTCAGCTGCCCCCGTTGTTTGCCCAGAGTTGCACAGCCCTGTGCGGGTGCCAGTCCTGGTCTGTTTGTCCATGTTTCTTCACCCCAGAGCTGGGCTAGAAAGGAGTTACCAGATTGCATGTGGATTCTCTCTCTGGATTGTGGGAGAACTATTTTATTTTGAATGTCTATGATTTATGGAGAGGGAGAAAGTATAATTACCAAAACCCAGCCTCCTCTTCCTTCTCCGATCAATCATGTTCCAGTTGGGGTTGTCCTGGAAATTTCTAAAAATAAGATGCCTGAATTACAAGTTTGAATAGTGTATTCTACTGGGGGAAATCCTAGAGTGTGGTAAATTTTTACAAGACAGAGACTTTTAATAGAAAAGAGGCATTCCTTTGAAGTGTTAGATGAGGAGACAAATCTCAGAAAGCCAACTCAACCAATGCATTCAGTTGGGTTTAAAAGGTTCATTATTTGTGGAATGCTAATGAATTTTTATACTAGAAAGTTATGAAAGGGTGCCTGAAGTTATCCTTTATATTCTACCCATTCCCTATTTTGTGCAAAATAAATAAATAATAAAAAAAAGCAAACTTACATTAGTGTGCTCTAAGACTAACACACAGGTGGGCCCTACTAATGCTTCTGTACTTTCTCTCATATCTGATCTTTTCTGAGAAAAGGAATCTCTTTGCTGTCACTGCTTAAGCACCTCATGTTGCATAGGTGTGGTGAAATTAAGCCTCTTAATCTTTTTTGGGCTCTGTTGGGTTTTTTTCTTTTTTTTTAAATATCTGTTGGTTATTGTAAATTTCTGTTAAAATTGGACAAAGCATTCATATAAAACACATTCTCAGATGCAGAGAGATGGTGGTAAACAGCTGCACTAAAAGGGAGGATATAGGTTAAGGAAAAAGTTAAGCTCCAAGCATGGTGCAGTCTTTTCTTTGTGATGGGGTTTTTTTCCCCCCTCAAGGGATACAGAGACAGTTGTATATAATGGTTTAAAACCCAACATATCCGGTCCTGAATTTCCTTCACAATTTCCTTCTTATTGGCTTAAAAGAAAGTGCATGGCTTTGATTTTTATTAACAAAACTCAAGACATCCTTGATTGAAGATGATGTTGATCTTGTTTTTTATACCTGTGTGTCCCTTCTAAGACTGGGGATCATGAAAGAGGACTCAAAATATTTTGTATTCCACTAATTTGGAAATCTTCAAGTGCCAATAGATTAGAAAAGAACACTTTAAAACTTTGGCAGCACTAAATAAACTCAATTTTGTCTGAGTCTGTTTACAGCTTTTTGACTAGTCAAAAAGGAAAATTTTAAAAATGCCACCAGTAAGTTGAAAACCAAGCAAAATTCCTGGGTCTCCAGTGGGAGATCATCTGAAGACTGGTGCTTCTGTAGAAGGGTGAGATTAAATGGCTACTGTAATTTCCATAGGCCTGGGCTTGATACCCTTTTCTGTCCTTCCAGTCGTCTAATAACATTCTATGTCCATATCCCCGTTATGTGAATGGGTTTAATACTTGTAAAACAGAGGAACATGGAGACCTACTGCTTTTGGTCCTTTCTTCATTTCAAATATTATATTCCCCAACTAAGAGTCAATGCTTATTAACAGAGGCTATGAGCCCTGTAGAAATGATCTTTTGGAGGCACAAATGAGTGATTTAATTTTTTTCTGGGCCTGTAATGAAAAAAAGCCTTCATGAAGTTCACTACTTATTCCTGGTTCTCAAACCAGAGAAATAACAGGAAGTTTCCATTCTACATTAATCATTTGTGAGTGAATGTTGACTGTATTGGTTTGACTTTAAGAGTAAATAGGGTGTTCTTGGTGGGGTTTTTTTAGTTTGTGTTTTTTTTTTTTTTTCTCTAAGGACCTGTCAGGCCTGTTTGACCTTGATCCATCAGCTCCATTCATTATTCTTCTGCAAGGTGTTGGTTCATTTCCTACATCACGGGGATAAGTAGAAAGGGACTAGATAGCAGAGGGTTACTCCTCGCTTCCTGTTAGCTGGTCAGATGTCAAGCTAGGCTTTCTGTTCTCTAGCTTGATTGATAAGCTTGAAGGAGTCCACAGCAGGTATGCAGGTCAGGGGGATAACAGCTGGAAAATATGCACCCAGCAGAGAGACCACACAGAGAGACCAAATTCTTTCTCACTTATCTCTGAACAATTTCAGGATAACTTGGTGGTTAACACGACATGATTTGACATTTGACGCAGTGTGTAATCTCTGGATGTAGCCATATAATTATGCTCTGCATTCTACTCAGCTGATAAAATACTCTCTTACAAAGTGGGATGATGCTAATTGTTTCTTACTTCGATTTTAGCTGCAAAATAATATCCAAGACTCAGCAATGACTGTCAATATTCTACTGGATATTCAGAGATTTTACATGTAATTATGAAACAGATTACATCCAAAGGGTTTGACAATTTCTGCTCTTTACTGGTCATAGAAAGAAGAGCAGCTAAGTACAGGAAAAGTTTGGATAAAGTTGTCCTTGCTCAGAGGTAGGGATGTGTCAACAAAAGTGTACTTGGATTGGAGCCATTCCAATCTGGCATCACTGGTAATGGAATGCTCCTGATAAGAGAGGAAAGAGCCCTTGGCATTGTTAGAGAGGGCAGTGTGATGCAGTCTATCCAAAGGAACCACGGTGTTGAATTATCTCTGACTTCCTCATGCCTTCCTTCCATGGGTACCCTGCTGGTGGGAGACCTTGGGTGGACACGGGATACACACAGACCTGCCCAGTTGCTCTGTGTTTCCACTGTAACATTCTCACCTTGACACATCCTGTCTCTCTCTCTTGTAGATAAATGTTGAGGTGCTTCTTGCAAATATTTTGGCTGCTGCAGCCATGCTGATGTTGCTACAAGGGTAAATGCCATGGCTGGAGCAAAAGAAATCTGTTTAGTCCTGAGGTACAGAGTGCCCTGGAAAAGAGAGTGCCCATGATCTGCCCTGCAGTAGCTCAAGGTCACAGTGCTTCGTTGTCTGTCCCTTTACAAAGCAAGGAGATGATGTCTTCTCTTTCCTGTATCAACACTAGGTTTCTGCACTTTCTGCAGTGGTTACAAACAAGAAGTAACTTTAGAGAATAATTGATCCTGGGGCTCAGTGCTGCCTGAAGAGGCACAGGTTATTGCCAACACTTCTCTGAGTGTTGCCTTTAAACTTCAGTTCATAAGCTGGAGCTAAAACTGGTTTGAGGTGACATCCTTAGCTTTGATGAATGGATGGATCAGAAGTAAATAACATCAGCTGAGGCTTGAGTTTTGTCAGTTTCCAGAACAAGACTTAAAATAATATTAATAATGAGATGAGACCCCTTCCTACAAAGAATTAATCTGAAGTGAATTTTAAGACAGGGAATAGACAGGAGCAAACAACTGCTTCTGACATTCTCTTCTACATGTTTTTTTTTTTAATATATACAATTTTATTCTTCTCAAATGATGAATCTGTGCTGGGCCCTGTGTAGTCACACTTGTGACACTCTCTCAGGAACACTGTTATGCACATTTGTACTTTGAGACAGCAGTAATCACACACAGTTTGGGGTTGGTGTGCTCTTTTATTTAATCACTGAAGCATAAACACACCCTACAGATCATGTTTAGTTATGGATGGTTTAGGGTGCTCTCCATGTTCAGTAATAGGCATTTGTCCAGCACAGGCATAATCCAGCTATAGGAGAATGTCAGTGATTCATGTTCTCATTTCACAGATATAATGGAAAAAAGGAAAATCAGTTGGCTTCACTTATTCAGGGTGAATCTGTGACAAAGCAATACTTTAGTATTTCACCAGTCTTTCTCTTTTGGTAATGGAAAGTTGGTGGCAAATTTAACTTAGATTTCTGAAACAGTAACTATTTAGGACACCTGAACTCTTGTTTTGAAAGCAGTAGATTGATTTCTACCAATGGGACCTACTCCACTGAGTATTAAACAAGTAAACAACTTCACTGGGAGTTGCATAGGAGTGCTGGTTTCACAGTCAGGTGTTTGTTATGTGCCTGTGGGTAGCAGGTAACTCTCCTCCCCTTCAAAACATCAACCTGGTCTTTTAATTGTGTAATTCCACCTCTTCCCTTCCTCCCTGTCCCCTGTCCTTCCTGCTGCAGCCCCTTTGCAGGTGTCTGGTCTGACCCATCAGGTGGGTCTCTGTTTGCCTGTCAGCCCGGAGCTGATGGCCTTACGGAGGCACGGCTGATTGCACAGAGCGGAACGGAGCCGCTCTGAGCTGCAGGTGTGAGCAATCGCCAGGGATCTCTGCTAATCCTGGCGGAGGGGAGCACCCTGGGCTGCAGCAGGCGTGGGCAGAAAGGGCTAAATGAAGTGCAAAAGGGAAAAACAGAAAAAGTTAAATGACGAGGTTTCCTTCTCCCAGATGGTTTGAGTTATTTAGCGCTTGTAAAATGAGTTGCTCTTTTTTGGCAGCCCATGAGCATGGAGTTTTGGAGCATAGTTGTTGGGGGGTTGTTTATATACACACACACGCACACACACCCACTATAGCTATATATATATATACATATATATAGATTTATTGGGGAGTAATTTTCTAAGGACTTTCTGAGTCAATGGAAGTTCCTACCCACTTTAAGAATTTTGGGTTTGAACAAAAATTTAAGCTCATTTACACTTTGTTTTCCTTGGCACCTGTGGAGATCAGGTAGCTGAAAGCATGATTGAGTTTTAGGGTTTTTCATACTTTGTGCACAAGAGCTCTGCTGGGTGTGAAATCCATTTGACAGGTCTGGGAACAAAGAGGAATGGATCCACTGGGAGATTGTCTGCTTTGGCATCTGAAGTGCTGTGCAGGGGAAATGCTTGGGACAGTGGGGTACAGCAGGCAGGGGACATGAGACACGTATAACAAAATGTAATAGAGTGAAAATGGGGGTGTTGCTGAAGAAATAAAAATGGAGCAGGGAGAAGGGGGAGCAGTAGAAACATGTGGAGGTGATGTATCCCTCGTGGACTGGATGCCTTTGATCTGCTCAATAAATATTGCTTTGCGTTATGAGATTTTACATTCCCCTCAGACTTCATCTTCAGTACTTTCCTGACATCTTGTGAGTTACAAGTTCATATTTTTAATTTTTATACTGAACTTGATTCCAGATGCTCAGATGCTGCGATTAAAAAAAATTAAAAGTCTATATATCTAGATTCTACTATCACAACAGCATCTCATATATTCATAACATTTATTTGCTGTTCTTTAATACTAACAATCAATAAATCTAACAATCACTGAAGGCTAAGCTTTCTTATAATAGGGAAAAATTTCATGTAGAAATAATATACTGCAGCTTAAGGTCCAAATTCTGCCATTTAGGGAAAGGACTGCAGGATACAACCCTTTATTTGCAAACAGGGAAGGGCAATTACACTAAGTAAAGCGTGCCTTCAAAAACCAACAAGAAATTGGAGAGGTAGAGAGAAGATTAAAGTATTCCTCAGCAGAGGAGGTTAATCCAATTTCTCAGCACCAATTTTTCTGCACTTAAAAAGAGATTGTATTCTGCATTCCTGATCCATCAGGTGTAAGTTAATTTAATGCAGCCGTCACCTGTTGCTTGATATTTATTTGCCTCTAGGAGCATACTTTGCAGAGGGTAGTGTGATACAGGGATACAACTTCTGTTCTTCCCCTCCTTTGCCACACACAAAGTCCAACTGACTCTATAGCTTATGTTCTCTGAGACCCAAGAGACCTTGCTTCAACTTTTATTACCCCCCTTGCTGGCCTGGTATAATGTCACTTTGTCACACTTAGTGTGCTTGTAGTATAACCTCTCCTTTGCGTTGTGGAAACACTCCTAAAACACAGATGCATAGTCAGGTCCCTACCCCTCTACAAGTGTAAACCGAGAGGACAAAAACAGACACAGAATAAAATAAAGGTCTGTAACATGTGAGTAAAGTGACCAGAACAATGACTGGATTGTAGCTTATTGTTTGGTTTTCAAGTTAAAATCCCCAAGAAAATCCCTCCTGTCAATTAAACTGGAAGGAGGGGGGGATGCCTCTCTCACTTTCTTCCTATTTGCAGCTCTCTCTCTCCAGTCTAGAAGCACAGTCTGAGAGGAGGTGGGGTTGAAATCAAGGAAAACTTGTGTATTGACCCCAGGATGCCTGGGTTGGGCCTGTCGCTGCCCATTTTCAAAGGATCTGCTGAAGTAGGTCTTAGGGAAGGGTGGAATGCTTGAGGACAGAGCCAGCCAAAGAGCAGCATTAATGCTCAGCTGTCTTTAAAAGAGAATTTTTTTCTCCTCTTCCTCTTCCCCTTTATCTAATTCCTCAATGTGAAATGGATGCAGATGTGTGGAATGAATTCATCCGGGATTTAGAAACACGGTTTTGTGTGTGTACCCACCCACATAATTGCTTTCCTTTCACATTTCTGCACTCCTGTGCACACCTGTGGGATGTTGGCAAGACCTCCTGGATATTAGATCTACTGAACATATGACCCATATAGTTTTCACAGTATGGTAAAATTACAGAATTACACCTGGGTAGCCTTGCTGGGCTATGTTCTGCATCCTGCTTTCACCTTCTGTATTCTTTTTCCTTAACAAGGCAGCATGATGGGGATCAGGACTAGTGTGTCCCTTGTGATTTGAAACTTTGTATTTTTATTTATTCATATTGTAAGTTTCAGGAGTAGTCAGAACATTCCAGTTGCTGGGATTCACTTATTTCTACAGAGAGTTCTAGGACTTTATTATTCTCTCTGTGAGTAAGTGCGCTCATGAATAAAGTAGGGACAATCCCTACCTACTTGTTGATTTTCCTGTGAAAATCAAGTACTGTTGAGAGGCCCTAGGACAGGGCAACCAAGTTTCTTGCAGGACATTGCAGAGAATTCCCTCGTGTTGGGGCAGGTGGAGGCCAGGCAGGAGACAACATGAGGCATCTCAGGCTGCGTGCTGTGGCATGTGTGTTATACCTGCACATTTGTAGCTGTAAGTGTTGCTCACCTTGATTCTTGTTCCTGATTCTCAGAGGAAGAGCTCTAGTCCAAAGAAAAAGGGTACTGTAAGATCTTCAGAGGTTACCAAGTGTGTAGGATCCAGGACCTGTGTTATTTGTTTCTATGAACATCAGCTCTGCAGAAGGACACTGCGCTGCTTTGG